>NW_025960662.1:0-49746 GCF_023159225.1 Perognathus longimembris pacificus | reverse complement strand
ATCTGGATTGTGGTGAGGGAACAGAGAAAAAAGCTCATTTAGGACCTGCACTTACGAAGGGGGTAGGCAGCTGTATATCAGGGAGTAAACCTTCGGAGAATAAAAACAGCTGGAGCTTGTTAAGGTAATTACACAGGGGAAGGATAATGTACAGGGAACTCCTCAGAAGAATCTGATTTGTGGTGACGGGAGAGAGATAAAAGCTCATTAAGGAACGACATGAACATGGTGCATACGTAGCTGTTTATCAGTAAATATCTCCACTGAGATTAAGAAAAGCAGTTGCTTAATAAATTAAGTACTTCCTGGTATGGTTACTGTAACTGGTAACTCCCCAAAAGAATCTGGATTGTGGTGAGGGAACAGAGAAAAAAGCTCATTTAGGACCTGCACTTACGAAGGGGGTAGGCAGCTGTATATCAGGGAGTATACCTCTGAGAATAAAAACAGCTGGAGCTTGTTAAGGTAATTACACAGGGGAAAGCATAATGTACTCGGAAATCCTCAGAAGAATCTGATTTGTGTTGAGGGGAGAGAGATAAAAGCTCATTTAGGAACGACATGAACATGCTGCGTATGTAGGTGTTTATCAGTAAATATCTCCACTGAGATTAAGAAAAGCAGTAGCTTAATAAATGAAGTACATCCTGGTATGGTTACTGTACTGGTAACTCCCCAACACAATCTGCATTGTGGTGAGGGAACAGAGAAAAAAGCTCATTTAGGACCTGCACTTACGAAGGGGGTAGGCAGCAGTATATCAGGGAGTAAACCTTCTGAGAATAAAACAGCTGGAGCTTGTTAAGGTAATTACAAAGGGGAAAGGATAATGTACTGGGAACTCCTCAGAAGAATCTGATTTGTGGTGAGGGGAGAGAGATATAAGGTCATTTATGAACGACATGAACATGCTGCGTAGGTAGCTGTTTATCAGTAAATATCTCCACTGAGATTAAGAAAAAGCAGTAGCTTAATAAATTAAGTACTTCCTGGTATGGTTACTGTACTGGTAACTCCCCAAAAGAATCTGGATTGTGGTGAGGGAACAGAGAAAAAAGCTCATTTAGGACCTGATCTTACGAACGGGGTAGACTGCTGTATATCAGGGAGTAAACCTTCTGAGAATAAAAACAGCTGGAGCTTGTTAAGGTAATTACACAGGGGAAAGGATAATGTACTGGGAACTCCTCAGAAGAATCTGATTTGTGGTGAGGGGGAGAGAGATAAAAGCTCATTTAGGAACGTCATGGACATGCTGCGTAGGTAGCTGTTTATCAGTAAATATCTCCACTGAGATTAAGAAAAGCAGTAGCTTAATAAATGAAGTACTTCCTGGTATGGTTACTGTACTGGTAACTCCCCAAAAGAATCTGGATTGTGGTGACGGAACAGAGAAAAAAGCTCATTTAGGACCTGCACTTACGAAGGGTTAGGCAGCAGTATATCAGGGAGTAAACCTTCTGAGAATAAAAACAGCTGGAGCTTGTTAAGGTAATTACACAGCGGAAAGGATAATGTACTGGGATCTCCTCAGAAGAATCTGATTTGTGGTGAGGGGAGAGAGATAAAAGCTCATTTAGGAACGACATGAACATGCTGCGTAGGTAGCTGTTTATCAGTAAATATCTCCACTGAGATTAAGAAAAGCAGTACCTTAATAAATTAAGTACTTCCTGGTATGGTTACTGTACTGGTAACTCCCCCAAATGAATCTGGATTTTGGTGTGTGAACAGAGAAAAAAGCTCATTTACGACTTGCACTTACGAGGGGGTAGGCAGCTGTATATCAGGGAGTAAACCTTCAGAGAATAAAAAGAGCTGGAGATTGTTAAGGTAATTACACAGGGAAAGATTTAAGTATTGGGAACTCCTCAGAAGAATCTGATTTGTGGAGAGGGGAGAGAGATAAAAGCTCATTTAGGAACGACATGAACATGCTGCATAGGTAGCTGTTTATCAGTAAATATCTCCACTGAGATTAAGAAAAGCAGTTGCTTAATAAATTAAGTACTTCCTGGTATGGTTACTGTACTGTTAACTCCCCAAAAGAATCTGGATTGTGGTGAGGGAACAGAGAAAAAAGCACATTTAGGACCTGCACTTACGAACGGGGTAGACAGCTGTATATCAGGGAGTAAACCTTCTGAGAATAAAAACAGCTGGAGCTTGTTAAGGTAATTACACAGGGGAAAGGATAATTGTACTGGGAACTCCTCAGAAGAATCTGATTTGTGGTGAGGGGAGAGAGATAAAAGCTCATTTAGTAACGACATGAACATGCTGCGTACGTTGCTGTTTATCAGTAAATATCTCCACTAAGATTAAGAAAAGCAGTAGCTTAATAAATTAAGTACTTCCTGGTATGGTTACTGTACCTGGTAACTCCCCAAAAAAATCTGGATTGTGGTGAGGGAACAGAGAAAAAAGCTCATTTAGGACCTGCACTTACAAAGAGGGTAGGCAGCTGTATATCAGGGAGTAAACCTTCTGAGAATTAAAACAGCTGGAGCTTGTTAAGGTAATTACACAGGGGAAAGGATAATGTACTGGGAACTCCTCAGAAGAATCTGATTTGTGTTGAGGGGAGAGAGATAAATGCTAATTTAGGAACGAGATGAACATGCTGCTTAGGTAGCTGTTTATCAGTAAATATCTCCACTGAGATTAAGAAAAGCAGTAGCTTAATAAATTAAGTACGTCCCGGTATGTTTCCTGTACTGGTAACTCCCCAAAAGAATCTGGATTGTGGTGAGGGAACAGAGAAAAAAGCTCATTTAGGACCTGCACTTATGAAGGGTTAGGCAGCTGTATATCAGGGAGTAAAACCTTCTGAGAATAAAAAACAGCTGGAGCTTGTTATGGTAATTACACAGGGGAAAGGATAATGTACTGGAACTCCTCAGAAGAATCTGATTTGTGGTGAGGGGAGAGAGATAAAAGCTCCTATAGGAACGACATGAACATGCTGCGTAGGAAGCTGTTTATCAGTGAATATCTCCAATGAGATTAAGAAAAGCAGTAGCTTAATAAATTAAGTACTTCCTGCTGTGGATACTGTACTGGTAACTCACCAAAGAATCTGGATTGTGGTGAGGGAACAGAGAGAAAAGCTCATTTAGGACCTGCACTTACGAAGGGGGTAGGCAGCTGTATATCAGGGAGTAACCTTCTGAGAATAAAAACAGCTGGAGCTTGTTAAGGTAATTACACAGGGGAAAGGATAATGTACTGGGAACTCCTCAGAAGAATCTGATTCGTGGTGAGGGGAGAGAGATAAAAGCTCATTTAGGAACGACATGAACATGCTGCATACGTAGCTGTTTATCAGTAAATATCTCCACTGAGATTAAGAAAAGCAGAAGCTTAATAAATTAAGTACTTCCTGGTATGGTTACTGTACTGGTAACTCCCCAAAAGAATCTGGATTGTGTTGAGGGAACAGAGAAAAAAGCTCATTTAGGACCTGCACTTACGAAGGTGGTAGGCAGCTGTATATCAGGGAGTAAACCTTCTGAGAATAAAAACAGCTGGAGCTTGTTAAGGTAATTACACAGGTGAAAGGATAATGTACTGGGAACTCCTCAGAAGAATCTGATTTGTGGTGAGGGGAGAGAGATAAAAGCTCATTTAGGAACGACATGAACATGGTGCATACGTAGCTGTTTATCAGTAAATATCTCCACTGAGATTAAGAAAAAGCAGTTGCTTAATAAATTAAGTACTTCCTGGTATGGTTACTGTACTGGTAACTCCCCAAAAGAATCTGGATTGTGGTGAGGGAACAGAGAAAAAAGCTCATTTAGGACCTGCACTTACGAAGGGGGTAGGCAGCTGTATATCAGGGAGTATACCTTCTGAGAATAAAAACAGCTGGAGCTTGTTAAGGTAATTACACAGGGAAAGCATAATGTACTCGGAAATCCTCAGAAGAATCTGATTTGTGTTGAGGGGAGAGAGATAAAAGCTCATTTAGGAACGACATGAACATGCTGCGTATGTAGGTGTTTATCAGTAAATATCTCCACTGAGATTAAGAAAAGCAGTAGCTTAATAAATGAAGTACATCCTGGTATGGTTACCTGTACTGGTAACTCCCCAACACAATCTGCATTGTGGTGAGGGAACAGAGAAAAAAGCTCATTTAGGACCTGCACTTACGAAGGGGGTAGGCAGCAGTATATCAGGGAGTAAACCTTCTGAGAATAAAAAACAGCTGGAGCTTGTTAAGGTAATTACAAAGGGGAAAGGATAATGTACTGGGAACTCCTCAGAAGAATCTGAATTTGTGGTGAGGGGAGAGAGATATAAGGTCATTTATGAACGACATGAACATGCTGCGTAGGTAGCTGTTTATCAGTAAATATCTCCACTGAGATTAAGAAAAGCAGTAGCTTAATAAATTAAGTACTTCCTGGTATGGTTACTGTACTGGTAACTCCCCAAAAGAATCTGGATTGTGGTGAGGGAACAGAGAAAAAAAGCTCATTTAGGACCTGATCTTACGAACGGGGTAGACTGCTGTATATCAGGGAGTAAACCTTCTGAGAATAAAAACAGCTGGAGCTTGTTAAGGTAATTACACAGGGGAAAGGATAATGTACTGGGAACTCCTCAGAAGATCTGATTTGTGGTGAGGGGAGAGAGATAAAAGCTCATTTAGGAACGTCATGGACATGCTGCGTAGGTAGCTGTTTATCAGTAATATCTCCACTGAGATTAAGAAAAGCAGTAAGCTTAATAAATGAAGTACTTCCTGGTATGGTTACTGTACTGGTAACTCCCCAAAAGAATCTGGATTGTGGTGACGGAACAGAGAAAAAAGCTCATTTAGGACCTGCACTTACGAAGGGGGTAGGCAGCAGTATATCAGGAGTAAACCTTCTGAGAATAAAAACAGCTGGAGCTTGTTAAGGTAATTACACAGCGGAAAGGATAATGTACTGGGATCTCCTCAGAAGAATCTGATTTGTGGTGAGGGGAGAGAGATAAAAGCTCATTTAGGAACGACATGAACATGCTGCGTAGGTAGCTGTTTATCAGTAAATATCTCCACTGAGATTAAGAAAAGCAGTACCTTAATAAATTAAGTACTTCCTGGTATGGTTACTGTACTGGTAACTCCCCAAATGAATCTGGATTTTGGTGTGTGAACAGAGAAAAAAGCTCATTTACGACCTGCACTTACGAGGGGGTAGGCAGCTGTATATCAGGGAGTAAACCTTCAGAGAATAAAAAGAGCTGGAGATTGTTAAGGTAATTACACAGGGGAAAGATTTAAGTATTGGGAACTCCTCAGAAGAATCTGATTTGTGGAGAGGGGAGAGAGATAAAAGCTCATTTAGGAACGACATGAACATGCTGCATAGGTAGCTGTTTATCAGTAAATATCTCCACTGAGATTAAGAAAAGCAGTTGCATAATAAATTAAGTACTTCCTGGTATGGTTACTGTACTGTTAACTCCCCAAAAGAATCTGGATGGTGGTGAGGGGAACAGAGAAAAAAGCACATTTAGGACCCTGCAACTTACGAACGGGGTAGACAGCTGTATATCAGGGAGTAAACCTTCTGAGAATAAAAACAGCTGGAGCTTGTTAAGGTAATTACACAGGGGAAAGGATAATGTACTGGGAACTCCTCAGAAGAATCTGATTTGTGGTGACGGGAGAGAGATAAAAGCTCATTTAGTAACGACATGAACATGCTGCGTACGTTGCTGTTTATCAGTAAATATCTCCACTAAGATTAAGAAAAGCAGTAGCTTAATAAATTAAGTACTTCCTGGTATGGTTACTGTACTGGTAACTCCCCAAAAAAATCTGGATTGTGGTGAGGGAACAGAGAAAAAAGCTCATTTAGGACCTGCACTTACAAAGAGGGTAGGCAGCTGTATATCAGGGAGTAAACCTTCTGAGAATTAAAACAGCTGGAGCTTGTTAAGGTAATTACACAGGGGAAAGGATAATGTACTGGGAACTCCTCAGAAGAATCTGATTTGTGTTGAGGGGAGAGAGATAAATGCTAATTTAGGAACGAGATGAACATGCTGCTTAGTAAGCTGTTTATCAGTAAATATCTCCACTGAGATTAAGAAAAGCAGTAGCTTAATAAATTAAGTACGTCCCGGTATGTTTCCTGTACTGGTAACTCCCCAAAAGAATCTGGATGTGGTGAGGGAACAGAGAAAAAAGCTCATTTAGGACCTGCACTTATGAAGGGGTTAGGCAGCTGTATATCAGGGAGTAAACCTTCTGAGAATAAAAACAGCTGGAGCTTGTTATGGTAATTACACAGGGGAAAGGATAATGTACTGGGAACTCCTCAGAAGAATCTGATTTGTGGTGAGGGGAGAGAGATAAAAGCTCCTATAGGAACGACATGAACATGCTGCGTAGGAAGCTGTTTATCAGTGAATATCTCAATGAGATTAAGAAAAGCAGTAGCTTAATAAATTAAGTACTTCCTGCTGTGGATACTGTACTGGTAACTCACCAAAGAATCTGGATGTGGTGAGGGAACAGAGAGAAAAGCTCATTTAGGACCTGCACTTACGAAGGGGGTAGGCAGCTGTATATCAGGGAGTAACCTTCTGAGAATAAAAACAGCTGGAGCTTGTTAAGGTAATTACACAGGGGAAAGGATAATGTACTGGGAACTCCTCAGAAGAATCTGATTCGTGGTGAGGGGAGAGAGATAAAAGCTCATTTAGGAACGACATGAACATGCTGCATACGTAGCTGTTTATCAGTAAATATCTCCACTGAGATTAAGAAAAGCAGAAGCTTAATAAATTAAGTACTTCCTGGTATGGTTACTGTACTGGTAACTCCCCAAAAGAATCTGGATTGTGTTGAGGGAACAGAGAAAAAAGCTCATTTAGGACCTGCACTTACGAAGGTGGTAGGCAGCTGTATATCAGGGAGTAAACCTTCTGAGAATAAAAACAGCTGGAGCTTGTTAAGGTAATTACACAGGTGAAAGGATAATGTACTGGGAACTCCTCAGAAGAATCTGATTTGTGGTGAGGGGGAGAGAGATAAAAGCTCATTTAGGAACGACATGAACATGCTGCGTAGGTAGCTGTTTATCAGTAAATATCTCCACTGAGATTAAGAAAAGCAGTAGCTTAATATATTAAGTACTTCCTGGTATGGTTACTGTACTGGTAACTCCCCAAAAGAATCTGGATTGTGGTGAGGGAACAGAGAAAAAAGCTCATTTAGGACCTGCACTGACGAATGGGATAGGCAGCTGTATATCAGGGAGTAAACCTTCTGAGAATTAACACAGCTGGAGCTTCTTAAGGTAGTTACACAGGGGAAAGGATAGTGTACTGGGAACTCCTCAGTAGAATCTGATTGTAGTGAGGGGAGAGAGATAAAAGCTCATTTAGGAACGACATGAATATGCTGAGTAGGTAGCTGTTTATCAGTAATTATCTCCAGTGAGATTAAGAAAAGCAGTAGCTTAATAAATTAAGTACTTCCTGGTACGGTTACTGTACTGGTCACTCCCCAAAAGAATCTGGATTGTGGTGAGGGAAAAGAGAAAAAAGCTCATTTAGGACCTGCACTTACGAAGGGGGTAGACATCTGTATATCAGGGAGTAAACCTACTGAGAATAAAAACAGCTGGAGCTTGTTAAGGTAATTACACAGGGGAAAGGATAATGTACTGGGAACTCCTCAGAAGAATCTGATTTGTGGTGAGGGGAGAGAGAAAAAAGCTCATTTAGGAACGACATGAACATGCTGCATACGTAGCAGTTTATCAGTAAATATCTCCACTGAGATTAAAAAAAGCAGTAGCTTAATAAATTAATTACGTCCTGGTATGGTTACTGTACTGGTAACTCCCCAAAAGAATCTGGATTGTGGTGAGGGAACAGAGAAATAAGCTCATTTAGGACCTGCACTTACTGAGGGGGTAGGCAGCTGTATATCAGGGAGTAAAACCTTCTGAGAATAAAAACAGCTGGAGCTTGTTAAGGTAATTACACAGGGGAAAGGATAATGTACTGGGAACTCCTCAGAAGAATCTGATTTGTGGTGAGGGGAGAGAGATGTGTGCTCATTTAGGAAAGACATGAACATGCTGCGTAGGTAGCTGTTTATCAGAAAGTATCTCCACTGAGATTAAGAAAAGCAGTAGCTTAATAAATTAAGTACTTCCTGGTATGGTTACTGTACTGGTAACTCCCAAAAGAATCTGGATTGTGGTGAGGGAACAGAGAAAAAAGCTCATTTAGGACCTGCACTTACGAAGGGGGTAGGCAGCTGTATATCAGGGAGTAAACCTTCTGAGAATAAAAACAGCTGGAGATTGTTAAGGTAATTACACAGGGAAAGGATAATGTACTGGGAACTCCTCAGAAGAATCTGATTTGTGGTGAGGGGAGAGAGATAAAAGCTCATTTAGGAACGACATGAACATGCTGCGTAGGTAGCTGTTTATCAGTAAATATCTCCACTGAGATAAGAAAAGCAGTAGATTAATAAATTAAGTACTTCCTGGTATGGTTACTGTACTGGTAAACTCCCAAAAGAATCTGGAATGTGGTGAGGGAATAGAGAGAAAAGCTCATTTAGGACCTGCACTTACGAAGGGGGTAGGCAGCTGTATATCAGGCAGTAAACATTCTGAGATAAAAACAGCAGGAGATTGTTAAGGTAATTACACAGGGGAAAGGATAATGTACTGGGAACTCCTCAGAAGAATCTGATTTGTGGTGAGGGGAGAGAGATAAAAGCTCATTTAGGAACGACATGAAGATGCTGCGTAGGTACCTGTTTATCAGTAAATATCTCCACTGAGATTAGAAAAGCAGTAGCTTAATAAATTAAGTACTTCCTCGTATGGTTACTGTACTGGTAACTCCCCAAAAGAATCTGGATTGTGGTGAGGGAACAGAGAAAAAAGCTCATTTAGGACCTGCACTTACGAAGGGGGTAGGCAGCTGCATATCAGGGAGTAAACCTTTTGAGCATAAAAACAGCTGGAGCTTGTTAAGGTAATTACACAGGGGAAAGGATAAAGTACTGGGAACTCCTCAGAAGAATCTGATTTGTGGTGAGGGGAGAGAGATAAAACCTCATTTAGGAACGACATGAACATGCTGCGTAGGTAGCTGTTTATCAGTAAATATCTCCACTGAGATTAAGAAAAGCAGTAGTTTAATAAATTAAGTAATTCCTGGTATGGTTACTGTACTGGTAACTCCCCAAAAGAATCTGATTGTGGTGAGGGAACAGAGAAAAAAGCTCATTTAGGACCTGCACTTACGAAGGGAGTAGGCAGCTGTATATCACGGAGTAAACCTTCTGAGAATAAAAACAGCTGGAGCTTGTTAAGGTAATTACACAGGGGAAAGGATAATGTACTGGGAACTCTTCAGAAGAATCTGATTTGTGGTGAGGCGAGAGAGATAAAAGCTCATTTAGGAACGACATAAACATGCTGCGTAGGTAGCCGTTTATCAGTAAATATCTCCAATAAGATTAAGAAACGCAGTAGCTTAATAAATTAAGTACTTCCTGGTATGTTTACTGTACTGGTAACTCCCCAAAAGAATCTGGATTGTGTTGAGGGAACAGAGAAAAAAGCTCATTTAGGACCTGGACTGACGAAGGGGGTAGGCAGCAGGATATCAGGGAGTAAACCTTCTGAGAATAAAAACAGCTGGATCTTGTTAAGGTAATTACACAGGGGAAAGGATAATGTACTGGGAACTCCTCATAAGAATCTGATTTGTGGTGAGGGGAGAGAGATAAAAGCTCATTTAGGAACGACATGAACATGCTGCGTATGTAGCTGTTTATCAGTAAATATCTCCACTGAGATTAAGAAAAGCAGTAGCTTAATAAATTAAGTACTTCCTGGTATGGTTACTGTACTGGTCTCTCCCCAAAAGAATCTGGATTGTGGTGAGGGAACAGAGAAAAAAGTTCATTTAGACCTGCACTTACGATAGTGGTAGGCAGCTGTATATCAGGAGTAAACCTTCTGAGAATAAAAACAGCTGGAGCTTGTTAAGGTAATTACACAGGGAAAGGATAATGTACTGAGAACTCCTCAAAAGAATCTGATTTTTGGTAAGGGGAGAGAGATAAATGCTCATTAAGAACGACATGAACATGCTGCGTAGGTAGCTGTTTATCAGTAAATATCTCCACTGAGATTAAGAAAAGCAGTAGCTTAATAAATTAATTACTTCGTGGTATGGTTACTGTACTGGTAACTCCCCAAAAGAATCTGGATTGTGGTGAGCGAACAGAGAAAAAAGCTCATTTATGACCTGCACTGACGAAGGGGGTAGGCAGCTGTATACCAGGGAGTAAACCTTCTGAGAATAAAAACAGCTGGATCTTGTTAAGGTAATTACACAGGGGTAAGGATAATGTACTGGGAACTCCTCAGAAGAATCTGATTTGTGGTGAAAGGAGAGAGAAAAAATCTCATTTAGGAACGACATGCACATGCTGCGTAGGTAGTCGTTTATCAGTAAATATCTCCACTGAGATTAAGAAAAGAAGTAGCTTAATAAATTAAGTACTACCTGGTATGGTTACTGTACTGGTAACTCCCCAAAAGAATCTGGATTGTGGTGAGGAAAACAGAAAAAAGCTCATTTAGGACCTGCACTTACGAAGGGGGTAGGCAGCTGTATATTAGGGATTAAACCTTCTGAGAATAAAAACAGCTGGAGCTTGTTAAGGTATTACACAGGGGAAAGGATAATGTACTGGGAACTCCTCAGAAGAGTCTGATTTGTGGTGAGGAGAGAGAGATAAAAGCTCATTTAGGAACGACATGAACATGCTGCGTAGGTAGCCGTTTATTAGTAAATATCTCAAATAAGATTAAGAAACGCAGTAGCTTAATAAATTAAGTACTTCCTGGTATGTTTACTGTACTGGTAACTCCCCAAAAGAATCTGGATTGTGGTGAGGGAACAGATAAAAAAGCTCATTTAGGACCTGGACTGATGAAGGGGGTAGCAGCAGGATATCAGGGAATAAACCTTCTGAGAATAAAAACAGCTGGATGTTGTTAATGTAATTACACAGGGGAAAGGATAATGTAACTGGAACTCCTCATAAGAATCTGATTTGTGGTGAGGGGAGAGAGAGAAAAGCTCATTTAGGAACGACATGAACATGCTGCGTAGGTAGCTGTTTATCAGTAAATATCTCCACTGAGATTAAGAAGAGCAGTAGCTTAATAAATTAAGTACTTCCTGGTATGGTTACTGTACTGGTCACTCCCCAAAAGAATCTGGATTGTGGTGAGGGAACAGAGAAAAAAGTTCATTTAGGACCTGCATTACGAAGGGGGTAGGCAGCTGTATATCAGGAGTAAACCCTCTGAGAATAAAAACAGCTGGAGCTTGTTAAGGTAATTACACAGGGGAAAGGATAATGTACTGAGAACTCCTCAGAACAATCTGATTTTTGGTGAGGGGAGAGAGATAAAAGCTCATTTAGGAACGACATGAACATGCTGCGTAGGTAGCTGTTTATCAGTAAAATATCTCCACTGAGATTAAGAAAAGCAGTAGCTTAATAAATTAATTACTTCCTGGTATGGTTACTGTACTGGTAACACCCCAAAAGAATCTGGATTGTGGTGAGGGAACAGAGAATAAAGCTTATTTAGGACCTGCACTTACGACGGGGGTAGGCAGCTGTATATCAGGGAATAAACCTTCTGAGAATAAAAACAGCTGGAGCTTGTTAAGGTAATACACAGGAAAAGAATAATGTACTGGGAACTCCTCAGAAGAATCTGATTTGTGGTGAGGGTAGAGAGATAAAAGCTGATTTAAGAACGACATGAACATGCTGCGTAGGTAGCTGTTTATCAGTAAATATCTCCACTGAGATTAAGAAAAGCAGTAGCTTAATAAATTAAGTACTTCCTGGTATGGTTACTGTACTGGTAACTCCCCAAGAGAATCTGGATTGTGGTGAGGGAACAGAGAAAAAAGCTCATTTAGGACCTGCACTTTCGAAGGGGGTAGGCAGCTGTACATCAGGGAGTAAACCTTCTGAGAATAAAAACAGCTGGAGCTTGTTAAGGTAATTACACAGGGGAAAGGATAATGTACTGGGAACTCCTCAGAAGAATCCGATTTGTGGTGAGGGGAGAGAGATAAAAGCTCATTTAGGAACGACATGAACATGCTGCGTAGGTAGCCGTTTATCAGTAAATATCTCCAATAAGATTAAGAAACGCAGTAGCTTAATAAATTAAGTACTTCCTGGTATGTTTACTGTACTGGTAACTCCCCAAAAGAATCTGGATTGTGGTGAGGGAACAGAGAAAAAAGCTCATTTAGGACCTGGACTGACGAAGGGGGTAGGCAGCAGGATATCAGGGAATAAACCTTCTGAGAATAAAAACAGCTGGATCTTGTTAAGGTAATTACACAGGGGAAAGGATAATGTACTGGGAACTCCTCAGAAGAATCTGATTTTTGGTGAGGGGAGAGAGATAAAAGCTCATTTAGGAACGACATGAACATGCTGCGTAGGTAGCTGTTTATCAGTAAATATCTCCACTGAGATTAGAAAAGCAGTAGCTTAATAAATTAAGTACTTCCTCGTATGGTTACTGTACTGGTAACTCCCCAAAAGAATCTGGATTGTGGTGAGGGAACAGAGAAAAAAGCTCATTTAGGACCTGCACTTACGAAGGGGGTAGGCAGCTGTATATCAGGGAGTAAACCTTTTGAGAATAAAAACAGCTGGAGCTTGTTAAGGTAATTACACAGGGGAAAGGATAAAGTACTGGGAACTCCTCAGAAGAATCTGATTTGTGGTGAGGGGAGAGAGATAAAACCTCATTTAGGAACGACATGAACATGCTGCGTAGGTAGCTGTTTATCAGTAAATATCTCCACTGAGATTAAGAAAAGCAGTAGTTTAATAAATTAAGTACTTCCTGGTATGGTTACTGTACTGGTAACTCCCCAAAAGAATCTGGATTGTGGTGAGGGAACAGAGAAAAAAGCTCATTTAGGACCTGCACTTACGAAGGGGGTAGGCAGCTGTATATCACGGAGTAAACCTTCTGAGAATAAAAACAGCTGGAGCTTGTTAAGGTAATTACACAGGGGAAAGGATAATGTACTGGGAACTCTTCAGAAGAATCTGATTTGTGGTGAGGCGAGAGAGATAAAAGCTCATTTAGGAACGACATAAAAATGCTGCGTAGGTAGCCGTTTATCAGTAAATATCTCCAATAAGATTAAGAAACGCAGTAGCTTAATAAATTAAGTACTTCCTGGTATGTTTACTGTACTGGTAACTCCCCAAAAGAATCTGGATTGTGTTGAGGGAACAGAGAAAAAAGCTCATTTAGGACCTGGACTGACGAAGGGGGTAGGCAGCAGGATATCAGGGAGTAAACCTTCTGAGAATAAAAACAGCTGGATCTTGTTAAGGTAATTTCACAGGGGAAAGGATAATGTACTGGGAACTCCTCATAAGTATCTGATTTGTGGTGAGGGGAGAGAGATAAAAGCTCATTTAGGAACGACATGAACATGCTGCGTAGGTAGCTGTTTATCAGTAAATATCTCCACTGAGATTAAGAAAAGCAGTAGCTTAATAAATTAAGTACTTCCTGGTATGGTTACTGTACTGGTCTCTCCCCAAATGAATCTGGATTGTGGTGAGGGAACAGAGAAAAAAGTTCATTTAGGACCTGCACTTACGATAGTGGTAGGCAGCTGTATATCAGGGAGTAAACCTTCTGAGAATAAAAACAGCTGGAGCTTGTTAAGGTAATTACACAGGGGAAAGGATAATGTACTGGGAACTCCTCAGAAGAATCTGATTTTTGGTGAGGGGAGAGAGATAAAAGCTCATTTAAGAACGACATGAACATGCTGCGTAGGTAGCTGTTTATCAGTAAATATCTCCACTGAGATTAAGAAAAGCAGTAGCTTAATAAATTAAGTACTTCCTGGTATGGTTACTGTACTGGTCACTCCCCAAAAGAATCTGGATTGTGGTGAGGGAACAGAGAAAAAAGCTCATTTAGGACCTGCACTTACGAAGGGGGTAGGCAGCTGTATATCAGGGAGTAAACCTTCTGAGAATAAAAACAGCTGGAGCTTGTTAAGGTAATTACAGAGGAAAAGGATAAGGTACTTGGAACTCCTCAGAAGAATCTGATTCGTGGTGAGGGAAGAGAGATAAAAGCTCATTTAGGAACGACATGAACATGCTGCGTAGGTAGGTGTTTATCAGTAAATATCTCCACTGAGATTAAGAAAAGCAGTAGCTTAATAAATTAAGTACTTCCTGGTATGGTTACTGTACTGGTCACTCCCCAAAAGAATCTGGATTGTGGTGAGGGAACAGAGAAAAAAGCTCATTTAGGACCTGCACTTACGAAGGGGGTAGGCAGCTGTATATCAGGGAGTAAACCTTCTGAGAATAAAAACAGCTGGAGCTTGTTAAGGTAATTACACAGGTAAAAAGATGAAGTACTGGGAACTCCTCAGAAGAATCTGATTTGTGGTGAGGGGAGAGAGATAAAAGCTCATTTAAGAACGACATGAACATGCTGCGTAGTTAGCTGTTTATCAGTAAATATCTAAACTGAGATTGAGAAAAGCAGTAGCTTAATAAATTAAGTACTTCCTGGTATGTGTACTGTACTGGTAACTCCCCAAAAGAATCTGGATTGTGGTGAGGGAACAGAGAAAAAAGCTCATTTAGGACCTGCACTTACGAAGGGGGTAGGCAGCTGTATATCAGGGAGTAAACCTTCTGAGAATAAAAACAGCTGGAGCTTGTTAAGGTAATTACACAGGGGAAAGGATAATGTACTGGGAACTCCTCAGAAGAGTCTGATTTGTGGAGAGGGGAGAGAGATAAAAGCTCATTTAGGAACGACATGAACATGCTGCGTAGGTAGCTGTTTATCAGTAAATATCTCCACTGAGATTAAGAAAAGCAGTAGCTTAATAAATTAAGTACTTCATGGTATGGTTACTGTACTGGTAACTCCCCAAAAGAATCTGGATTGTGGTGAGGGAACGGGGAAAAAATCTCATTTATGACCTGCACTTACGAAGGGGGTAGGCAGCTGTATATCAGGGAGTAAACATTCTAAGAATAAAAACAGCTGGAGCTTGTTAAGGTAATTACACAGGGGAAAGGATAATGTACTGGGAACTCCTCAGAAGAATCTGATTTGTGGTGAGGGGAGAGAGATAAAAGCTCATTTAGTAACGACTTGAACATTCTGAGTAGGTAGCTGTTTATCAGTAAATATCTCCACTGAGATTAAGAAAAGCAGTAGCTTAATAAATTAAGTACTTCCTGGTATGGTTATTGTATTGGTAACTCCCCAAAAGAATCTGGATTGTGGTGCGGGAACAGAGAAAAAAGCCCCTTTTAGACCTGCACTTACGAAGGGGTTAGGCACCTGTATATCAGGGAGTAAACCTTCTGAGAATAAAAACAGCTGGAGCTTGTTAAGGTAATTACACAGGGGAAAGGATAATGTACTGGGAACTCCTCAGAAGAATCTGATTTGTGGTGAGGGGAGAGAGATAAAAGCTCATTTAGTAACGACATGAACATGCTGCCTACGTAGCTGTTTATCAGTAAATATCTCCACTGAGATTAAGAAAAGCAGTAGCTTAAAAAATTAAGTACTTCCTGGGATGGTTACTGTACTGGTAACTCCCCAAAGAATCTGGATTGTGGTGAGGGAACAGAGAAAAAATCTCATTTAGGACCTGCACTTACGAAGGGGGTAGGCAGCTGTATATCAGGGAGTAAACCTTCTGAGAATAAAAACAGCTGGAGCTTGTTAAGGTAATTATACAGGGGAAGGGAAAATGTACTGGGAACTCCTCAGAAGAATCTGATTTGTGGTGAGGGGAGAGAGATAAAAGCTCATTTAGGAACGACATGAACATGCTGCGTAGGTAGCTGTTTATCAGTAAATATCTCCACTGAGATTAAGAAAAGCAGTAGCTTAATAAATTAAGTACTTCCTGGTATGGTTACTGTACTGGTAACTCCCCAAAAGAATCTGGATTGTGGTGAGGGAAAGGGGAAAAAATCTCATTTAGGACCTGCACTTACGAAGGTGGTAGGCAGCTGTATATCAGGGAGTAAACATTCTGATAATAAAAACAGCTGGAGCTTGTTAAGGTAATTACACAGTGGAAAGGATAATGTACTGGGAACTCCTCATAAGAATCTGATTTGTGGTGACGGGGAGAGAGATAAAAGCTCATTTAGGAACGACATGAACATGCTGCGTAGCTAGCTGTTTATAAGTAAATATCTCCACTGAGATTAAGAAAAGCAGTAGCTTAATAAATTAAGTACTTCCTGGTATGGTTACTGTACTGGTCACTCCCCAAAAGAATCTGGATTGTGGTGAGGGAACAGAGAAAAAAGCTCATTTAGGACCTGCACTTACGAAGGGGGTAGGCAGCTGTATATCAGGGAGTAAACCTTCTGAGAATAAGAACAGCTGGAGCTTGTTAAGGTAATTACAGAGGAAAAGGATAAGGTACTTGGAACTCCTCAGAAGAATCTGATTCGTGGTGAGGGAAGAGAGATAAAAGCTCATTTAGGAACGACATGAACATGCTGCGTAGGAAGGTGTTTATCAGTAAATATCTCCACTGAGATTAAGAAAAGCAGTAGCTTAATAAATTAAGTACTTCCTGGTATGGTTACTGTACTGGTCACTCCCCAAAAGAATATGGATTGTGGTGAGGGAACAGAGAAAAAAGCTCATTTAGGACCTGCACTTACGAAGGGGGTAGGCAGCTGTATATCAGGGAGTAAACCTTCTGAGAATAAAAACAGCTGGAGCTTGTTAAGGTAATTACACAGGTAAAAAGATGAAGTACTGGGAACTCCTCAGAAGAATCTGATTTGTGGTGAGGGGAGAGAGATAAAAGCTCATTTAAGAACGACATGAACATGCTGCGTAGTTAGCTGTTTATCAGTAAATATCTAAACTGAGATTGAGAAAAGCAGTAGCTTAATAAATTAAGTACTTCCTGGTATGTGTACTGTACTGGTAACTCCCCAAAAGAATCTGGATTGTGGTGAGGGAACAGAGAAAAAAGCTCATTTAGGACCTGCACTTACGAAGGGGGTAGGCAGCTGTATATCAGGGAGTAAACCTTCTGAGAATAAAAACAGCTGGAGCTTGTTAAGGTAATTACACAGGGGAAAGGATAATGTACTGGGAACTCCTCAGAAGAGTCTGATTTGTGGAGAGGGGAGGGAGATAAAAGCTCATTTAGGAACGACATGAACATGCTGCGTAGGTAGCTGTTTATCAGTAAATATCTCCACTGAGATTAAGAAAAGCAGTAGCTTAATAAATTAAGTACTTCATGGTATGGTTACTGTACTGGTAACTCCCCAAAAGAATCTGGATTGTGGTGAGGGAATGGGGAAAAAATCTCATTTATGACCTGCACTTACGAAGGGGGTAGGCAGCTGTATATCAGGGAGTAAACATTCTAAGAATAAAAACAGCTGGAGCTTGTTAAGGTAATTACACAGGGGAAAGGATAATGTACTGGGAACTCCTCAGAAGAATCTGATTTGTGTTGAGTGGAGAGAGATAAAAGCTCATTTAGTAACGACATGAACATGCTGCCTACGTAGCTGTTTATCAGTAAATATCTCCACTGAGATTAAGAAAAGCAGTAGCTTAATAAATTAAGTACTTCCTGGGATGGTTACTGTACTGGTAACTCCCCAAAGAATCTGGATTGTGGTGAGGGAACAGAGAAAAAAGCTCATTTAGGACCTGCACTTACAAAGGGGGTAGGCAGCTGTATATCAGGGAGTAAACCTTCTGAGAATAAAAACAGCTGGAGCTTGTTAAGGTAATTATACAGGGGAAGGGAAAATGTACTGGGAACTCCTCAGAAGAATCTGATTTGTGGTGAGGGGAGAGAGATAAAAGCTCATTTAGGAACGACATGAACATGCTGCTTAGGTAGCTCTTTATCAGCAAATATCTCCACTGAGATTAAGAAAAGCAGTAGCTTAATAAATTAAGTACTTCCTGGTATGGTTACTGTACTGGTAACTCCCCAAAAGAATCTGGATTGTGGTGAGGGAACAGAGAAAAAAGCCCCTTTAGAACCTGCACTTACGAAGGGGGTAGGCAGCTGTATATCAGGGAGTAAACCTTCTGAGAATAAAAACAGCTGGAGCATGTTAAGGTAATTACACAGGGGACAGGATAATGTACTGGGAACTCCTCATAAGAATCTGATTTGTGGTGAGGGGAGAGAGATAAAAGCTCATTTAGGTCGACATGAACATGCTGCGTAGGTAGCTGTTTATCAGTAAATATCTCCACTGAGATTAAGAAAAGCAGTAGCTTAATAAATTAAGTACTTCCTGGTATGGTTACTGTACTGGTAACTCCCCAAAAGAATCTGGATTGTGGTGAGGGAACAGAGAAAAAAGCTCATTTAGGACCTGCACTTACGAAGGGGGTAGGCAGCTATATATCAGGCAGTAAACCTTCTGAGAATAAAAACAGCTGGAGCTTGTTAAGGTAATTACACAGGGGAAAGGATAATGTACTGGGAACTCCTCAGAAGAGTCTGATTTGTGGAGAGAGGAGAGAGATAAAAGCTCATTTAGGAACGACATGAACATGCTGCGTAGGTAGCTGTTTATCAGTAAATATCTCCACTGAGATTAAGAAAAGCAGTAGCTTAATAAATTAAGTACTTCCTGGTATGGTTACTGTACTGGTAACTCCCCAAAAGAATCTGGATTGTGGTGAGGGAAAGGGGAAAAAATCTCATTTAGGACCTGCACTTACGAAGGGGGTAGTCAGCTGTATATCAGGGAGTAAACATTCTGAGAATAAAAACAGCTGGAGCTTGTTAAGGTAATTACACAGGGGAAAGGATAATGTACTGGGAACTCCTCAGAAGAATCTGATTTGTGGTGAGGGGAGAGAGATAAAAGCTCATTTAGTAACGACTTGAACATGCTGCGTAGGTAGCTGTTTATCAGTAAAAATCTCCAATAAGATTAAGAAACGCAGTAGCTTAATAAATTAAGTACTTCCTTGTATGTTTACTGTACTGGTAACTCCCCAAAAGAATCTGGATTTTGGTGAGGGAACAGAGAAAAAAGCTCATTTAGGACCTGGACTGACGAAGGGTTAGGCAGGAGGATATCAGGGAGTAAACCTTCTGAGAATAAAAACAGCTGGATCTTGTTAAGGTAATTACACAGGGGAAAGGATAATATACTGGTAACTCCTCATAAGAATCTGATTTGTGGTGAGGGAAGAGAGATAAAAGCTCATTTAGGAACGACATGAACATGCTGCGTAGCTAGCTGTTTATCACTAAATATCTCCACTGAGATTAAGAAAAGCAGTAGCTTAATAAATTAAGTACTTCCTGGTATGGTTACTGTACTGGTCACTCCCCAAAGGAATATGGATTGTGGTGAGGTTACAGAGAAAAAAGTTCCTTTAGGACCTGCACTTACGAAGGGGTTAGGCACCTGTATATCAGGGAGTAAACCTTCTGAGAATAAAAACAGCTGGAGCTTGTTAAGGCAATTACACAGGTAAAAAGATGAAGTACTGGGAACTCCTCAGAAGAATCTGATTTGTGGTGAGGGGAGAGAGATAAAAGCTCATTTAGGAACGACATGAACATGCTGCGTAGGTAGCTGTTTATCAGTAAATATCTGAACTGAGTTTGAGAAAAGGAGTAGCTTAATAAATTAAGTACTTCCTGGTATGGTTACTGTACTGGTAACTCCCCAAAAGAATCTGGATTGTGGTGAGGGAACAGAGAAAAAATCTCATTTAGGACCTGCACTTACGAAGGGGGTAGGCAGCTGTATATCAGGGAGTAAACCTTCTGAGAATAAAAACAGCTGGAGCTTGTTAAGGTAATTACACAGGGGAAAGGATAAAGTACTGGGAACTCCTCAGAAGAATCTGATTTGTGGTGAGGGGAGAGAGATAAAAGCTCATTTAGGAACGACATGAACATGCTGCGTAGGTAGCTGTTTATCAGTAAATATCTCCACTGAGATTAAGAAAAGCAGTAGCTTAATAAATTAAGTACTTCCTGGTATGGATACTGTACTGGTAACTCCCCAAAAGAATCTGGATTTTGGTGAGGGAACAGAGAAAAAAGCTCATTTAGGACCTGCACTTACGAAGGGGGTAGGCAGCTGTATATCAGGGAGTAAACCTTCTGAGAATAAAAACAGCTGGAGCTTGTTAAGGTAATTACACAGGGGAAAGGATAATGTACTGTGAACTCCTCAGAAGAATCTGATTTGTGGTGAGGGGAGAGAGATAAAAGCTCCTTTAGAAACGACATGAACATGCTGCGTAGGTAGCTGTTTATCAGTAAATATCTCCACTGAGATTAAGAAAAGCAGTAGCTTCATAAATTAAGTACTTCCTGGGATGGTTACGTACTGGTAACTCCCCAAAAGAATCTGGATTGTGGTGAGGGAACAGAGAAAAGAGCTCATTTAGGACCTGCACTTACGAAGGGTGTAGACAGCTGTATATCAGGGAGTAAACTTTCTGAGAATAAAAACAGCTGGAGCTTGTTAAGGTAATTACACAGGGGAAAGGATAATGTACTGGGAACTCCTCAGAAGAATCTGATTCGTGGTGAGGGGAGAGAGATAAAAGCTCATTTCAGAACGACATGAACATGCTGCTTAGGTAGCTGTTTATCAGTAAATATCTCCACTGAGATTAAGAAAAGCAGTAGCTTAATAAATTAAGTACTTCCTGGTATGGTTACTGTACTGGTAACTCCCCAAAAGAATCTGGATTGTGGTGAGGGAACAGAGAAAAAAGCTCATTTAGGACCTGCACTTACGAAGGGGGTAGGCAGCTGTATATCAGGGAGTAAACCTTCTGAGAATAAAAACAGCTGGAGCTTGTTAAGGTAATTACACAGGGGAAAGGATAATGTACTGGGAACTCCTCAGAAGAGTCTGATTTGTGGAGAGGGGAGAGAGATAAAAGCTCATTTAGGAACGACATGAACATGCTGCGTAGGTAGCTGTTTATCAGTAAATATCTCCACTGAGATTAAGAAAAGCAGTAGCTTAATAAATTAAGTACTTCCTGGTATTGTTACTGTACTGGTAACTCCCCAAAAGAATCTGGATTGTGGTGAGGGAACTGAGAAAAAAGGTCATTTAGGACCTGCACTTACGAAGGGGGTAGGCAGCTGTATATCAGGGAGTAAACCTTCTGAGAATAAAAACAGCTGGAGCTTGTTAAGGTAATTACACAGGGGAAAGGATAATGTACTGTGAACTCCTCAGAAGAATCTGATTTGTGGTGAGGGGAGAGAGATAAAAGCTCCTTTAGAAACGACATGAACATGCTGCGTAGGTAGCTGTTTATCAGTAAATATCTCCACTGAGATTAAGAAAAGCAGTAGCTTCATAAATTAAGTACTTCCTGGGATGGTTACGTACTGGTAACTCCCCAAAAGAATCTGGATTGTGGTGAGGGAACAGAGAAAAGAGCTCATTTAGGACCTGCACTTACGAAGGGTGTAGACAGCTGTATATCAAGGAGTAAACTTTCTGAGAATAAAAACAGCTGGAGCTTGTTAAGGTAATTACACAGGGGAAAGGATAATGTACTGGGAACTCCTCAGAAGAATCTGATTCGTGGTGAGGGGAGAGAGATAAAAGCTCATTTCAGAACGACATGAACATGCTGCTTAGGTAGCTGTTTATCAGTAAATATCTCCACTGAGATTAAGAAAAGCAGTAGCTTAATAAATTAAGTACTTCCTGGTATGGTTACTGTACTGGTAACTCCCCAAAAGAATCTGGATTGTGGTGAGGGAACAGAGAAAAAAGCTCATTTAGGACCTGCACTTACGAAGGGGGTAGGCAGCTGTATATCAGGGAGTAAACCTTCTGAGAATAAAAACAGCTGGAGCTTGTTAAGGTAATTACACAGGGGAAAGGATAATGTACTGGGAACTCCTCAGAAGAGTCTGATTTGTGGAGAGGGGAGAGAGATAAAAGCTCATTTAGGAACGACATGAACATGCTGCGTAGGTAGCTGTTTATCAGTAAATATCTCCACTGAGATTAAGAAAAGCAGTAGCTTAATAAATTAAGTACTTCCTGGTATGGTTACTGTACTGGTAACTCCCCAAAAGAATCTGGATTGTGGTGAGGGAACTGAGAAAAAAGGTCATTTAGGACCTGCACTTACGAAGGTGGTAGGCAGCTGTATATCAGGGAGTAAACATTCTGAGAATAAAAACAGCTGGAGCTTGTTAAGGTAATTACACAGAGGAAAGGATAATGTACTGGGAACTCCTCAGAAGAATCTGATTTGTGGTGAGGGGAGAGAGACAAAAGCTCATTTAGTAACGACATGAACATGCTGCGTAGGTAGTTGTTTATCAGTAAATATCTCCACTGAGATTAAGGAAAGCAGTAGCTTAATAAATTAAGTACTTCCTGGTATGGTTACTGTACTGGTAACTCCCCAAAAGAATCTGGATTGTGGTGAGGGAACAGAGAAAAAAGCTCATTTAAGACCTGCACTTACGAAGGGGGTAGGCAGCTGTATATCAGGGAGTAAACCTTCTGAGAATAAAAACAGCTCGAGCATGTTAAGGTAATTACACAGGGGAAAGGATAATGTACTGGGAACTCCTCAGAAGAATCTGATTTGTGGTGAGGGGAGAGAGATAAAAGCTCATTTAGGAACGACATGAACATGCTGCGTAGGTAGCTGTTTATCAGTAAATATCTCCACTGAGATTAAGAAAAGCAGTAGCTTAATAAATTAAGTACTTCCTGGTAAGGTTTCTGTACTGGTAACTCCCCAAAAGAATCTGGATTGTGGTGAGGGAACCGAAAAAAAAGCTCATTTAGGACCTGCTCTTACGAAGGGGGTAGGCAGCTGTATATCAGGGAGTAAACCTTCTGAGAATAAAAACAGCTGGAGCTTGTTAAGGTAATTACACAGGGGAAAGGATAATGTACTGGGAACTCCTCAGAAGAATCTGATTCGTGGTGAGGGGAGAGAGATAAAAGCTCATTTCAGAACGACATGAACATGCTGCTTAGGTAGCTGTTTATCAGTAAATATCTCCACTGAGATTAAGAAAAGCAGTAGCTTAATAAATTAAGTACTTCCTGGTATGGTTACTGTACTGGTAACTCCCCAAAAGAATCTGGATTGTGGTGAAGGAACAGAGAAAAAAGCTCATTTAGGACCTGCACTTACGAAGGGGGTAGGCAGCTGTATATCAGGGAGTAAACCTTCTGAGAATAAAAACAGCTGGAGCTTGTTAAGGTAATTACACAGGGGAAAGGATAATGTACTGGGAACGCCTCAGAAGAGTCTGATTTGTGGAGAGGGGAGAGAGATAAAAGCTCATTTAGGAACGACATGAACATGCTGCGTAGGTAGCTGTTTATCAGTAAATATCTCCACTGAGATTAAGAAAAGCAGTAGCTTAATAAATTAAGTACTTCCTGGTATGGTTACTGTACTGGTCACTCCCCAAAGGAATATGGATTGTGGTGAGGTTACAGAGAAAAAAGTTCCTTTAGGACCTGCACTTACGAAGGGGTTAGGCACCTGTATATCAGGGAGTAAACCTTCTGAGAATAAAAACAGCTGGAGCTTGTTAAGGTAATTACACATGGGAAAGGATAATGTACTGAGAACTCCTCAGAAGAATCTGATTTTTGGTGAGGGGAGAGAGATAAAAGCTCATTTAGGAACGACATGAACATGCTGCGTAGGTAGCTGTTTATCAGTAAATATCTAAATTGAGATTAAAAAAAGCAGTAGCTTAATAAATTAAGTACTTCCTGGTATGGTTACTGTACTGGTAACTCCCCAAACGAATCTGGATTGTGGTGAGGGAACAGAGAAAAAAGCTCATTTAGGACCTGCACTTACGAAGGGGGTAGGCGGCTGTATATCAGGGAGTAAACCTTCTGAGAATAAAAACAGCTGGAGCTTGTTAAGGTAATTACAAAGGGGAAAGGATAATGTACCGTGAACTCCTCAGAAGAATCTGATTTGTGGTGAGGGGAGAGAGATAAAAGCTCCTTTAGAAACGACATGAACATGCTGCGTAGGTAGCTGTTTATCAGTAAATATCTCCACTGAGATTAAGAAAAGCAGTAGCTTAATAAATTAAGTACTTCCTGGGATGGTTATGTACTGGTAACTCCCCAAAAGAATCTGGATTGTGGTGAGGGAACAGAGAAAAAAGCTCATTTAGTACCTGCACTTACGAAGGGTGTAGACAGCTGTATATCAGGGAGTAAACTTTCTGAGAATAAAAACAGCTGGAGCTTGTTAAGGTAATTACACAGGGGAAAGGATAATGTACTGGGAACTCCTCAGAAGAATCTGATTCGTGGTAAGGGGAGAGAGATAAAAGCTCATTTCAGAACGACATGAACATGCTGCTTAGGTAGCTGTTTATCAGTAAATATCTCCACTGAGATTAAGAAAAGCAGTAGCTTAATAAATTAAGTACTTCCTGGTATGGTTACTGTACTGGTAACTCCCCAAAAGAATCTGGATTGTGGTGAGGGAACAGAGAAAAAAGCTCATTTAGGACCTGCACTTACGAAGGGGGTAGGCAGCTGTATATCAGGGAGTAAACCTTCTGAGAATAAAAACAGCTGGAGCTTGTTAAGGTAATTACACAGGGTAAGGATAATGTACTGGGAACTCCTCAGAAGAGTCTGATTTGTGGAGAGGGGAGAGAGATAAAAGCTCATTTAGGAACGGCATGAACATGCTGCGTAGGTAGCTGTTTATCAGTAAATATCTCCACTGAGATTAAGAAAAGCAGTAGCTTAATAAATTAAGTACTTCCTGGTATGGTTACTGTACTGGTAACTCCCCAAAAGAATCTGGATTGTGGTGAGGGAACAGAGAAAAAAGGTCATTTAGGACCTGCACTTACGAAGGTGGTAGGCAGCTGTATATCAGGGAGTAAACATTCTGAGAATAAAAACAGCTGGAGCTTGTTAAGGTAATTACACAGAGGAAAGGATAATGTACTGGGAACTCCTCAGAAGAATCTGATTTGTGGTGAGGGGAGAGAGACAAAAGCTCATTTAGTAACGACATGAACATGCTGCGTAGGTAGTTGTTTATCAGTAAATATCTCCACTGAGATTAAGGAAAGCAGTAGCTTAATAAATTAAGTACTTCCTGGTATGGTTACTGTACTGGTAACTCCCCAAAAGAATCTGGATTGTGGTGAGGGAACAGAGAAAAAAGCTCATTTAAGACCTGCACTTACGAAGGGGGTAGGCAGCTGTATATCAGGGAGTAAACCTTCTGAGAATAAAAACAGCTCGAGCATGTTAAGGTAATTACACAGGGGAAAGGATAATGTACTGGGAACTCCTCAGAAGAATCTGATTTGTGGTGAGGGGAGAGAGATAAAAGCTCATGTAGGAACGACATGAACATGCTGCGTAGGTAGCTGTTTATCAGTAAATATCTCCACTGAGATTAAGAAATTCAGTAGCTTAATAAATTAAGTACTTCCTGGTATGGTTACTGTACTGGTAACTCCCCAAAGAATCTGGATTGTGGTGAGGGAACAGAGAAAAAAGCTCATTTAGGACCTGCACTTTCGAAGGGGGTAGGCAGCTGTATTTCAGGGAGTAAACCTTCTGAGAATAAAAACACCTGGAGCTTGTTAAAGTAATTACACAGGGGAAAGGATAATGTACTGGGAACTCCTCAGAAGAATCTGGTCTGTGGTGAGGGAAAGAGATTAAAGCTCATTTAGGAACGACATGAACATGCTGCGTAGGTAGCTGTTTATCAGTAAATATCTCCACTGAGATTAAGAAAAGCAGTAGCTTAATAAATTAAGTACGTCCTAGTATGGTTACTCTACTGGTAACTCCCCAAAAGAATCTGGATTGTGGTGAGGGAACAGAGAAAAAACTCATTTAGGACCTGCACTTACGAAGGTGGTAGGCAGCTGTATATCAGGGAGTAAACCTTCTCATAATAAAAACAGCTGGAGCTTGTTAAGGTAATTACACATGGGAAAGGATAATGTACTGGGAATTCCTCAGAAGAATCTGATTTGTGGTGAGGGGAGAGAGATAAAAGCTCATCTAGGAACGACATGAACATGCTGCGTTGGTAGCTGTTTATCAGTAAATATCTCCGCTGAGATTAAGAAAAGCAGTAGCTTAATAAATTAAGTACTTCCTGGTATGGTTACTGTACTGGTAACTCCACAAAAGAATCGGGATTGTGGTTTGGGAACAGAGAAAAAAGCTCATTTATGACCTGCACTTACGAAGGGAGTAGGCAGCTGTATATCAGGGAGTAAACCTTCTGAGAATAAAAACAGCTGGAGCTTGTTAAGGTAATTACACAGGGGAACGGAAAATGTACTGGGAACAATTCAGAAGAATCTGATTTGTGGTGAGGGGAGAGAGATAAAAGCTCATTTAGGAACGACATGAACATGCTGCGTAGGTAGCTGTTTATCAGTAAATATCTCCACTGAGATTAAGAAAAGCAGTAGCTTAATAAATTAAGTAGTTCCTGGTATGGTTACTGTACTGGTAACTCCCCAAATAATCTGGATTGTGGTGAGGGAACAGAGAAAAAAGCTCATTTAGAACCTGCACTTTCGAAGGGGGTAGGCAGATGTATGTCAGGGAGTAAACCTTCTGAGAATAAAAACAGCTGGAGCTTGTTAAGGTAATTACAAAGGGGAAAGGATAATGTACTGGGAACTCCTCAGAAGAATCTGATTTGTGGTGAGGGGAGAGAGATAAAAGCTCATTTAGGAACGACATGAACATGTTGGGTACGTAGCTGTTTATCAGTAAATATCTCCACTGAGATTAAGAAAAGCAGTAGCTTAATAAATTAAGTACTTCCTGGTATGGTTACAGTACTGGTAACTCCCCAAAAGAATCTGGATTGTGGTGAGGGAGCAGAGAAAAAAGCTCATTTAGGACCTGCACTTACGAAGGGGGTAGGCAGCTGTATTTCAGGGAGTAAACCTTCTGAGAATAAGAACAGCTGGAGCTTGTTAAGGTAATTACACAGAGGAAAGGATAATGTACTAGGAACTCCTCATAAGAATCTGATTTGTTGTGAGGGGAGAGAGATAAAAGCTCATTTACGAACGACATAAACATGCTGCGTAGGTAGCTGTTTATCAGTAAATATCTCCACTGAGATTAAGAAAAGCAGTAGCTTAATAAATTAAGTCCTTCGTGGTATGGTTACTGTACTGGTAACTCCCCAAAAGAATCTGGATTGATTTTAGGGAACAGAGAAAAAAGCTCATTTAGGACCTGCCCTTACGAAGTGGTTGGCAGCTGTATATCAGGGAGTAAACCTTCTGAGAATAAAAACAGCTGGAGCTTGTTAAGGTAATTACACAGGGGAAAGGATAATGTACTGGGAACTCCTCAGAAGAATCTGATTTGTGGTGAGGGGAGAGAGATAAAAGCTCATCTAGGAACGACATGAACATGCTGCGTTGGTAGCTGTTTATCAGTAAATATCTCCACTGAGATTAAGAAAAGCAGTAGCTTAATAAATTAAGTACTTCCTGGTATGGTTACTCTACTGGTAACTCCCCAAAAGAATCTGGATTGTGGTGAGGGAACAGAGAAAAAAGCTCATTTAGGACCTGCACTTACGAAGGGGGTAGGCAGCTGTATATCAGGGAGTAAACCTTCTGAGAATAAAAACAGCTGGAGCTTGTTAAGGTAATTACACAGGGGAAAGGATAATGTACTGGGAACTCCTCAGAAGAATCTGATTTGTGGTGAGGGGAGAGAGATAAAAGCTCATTTAGGAACGACATGAAAATGCAGCGTAGGTAGCTGTTTATCAGTAAATATCTCCACTGAGATTAATAAAAGCAGTAGCTTAATAAATTAAGTACTTCCTGGTATGGTTACTGTACTGGTAACTCCCCAAAAGAACATGGATTGTGGTGAGGGAACAGAGAAAAAAGGTCATTTAGGACCTGCACTTACGAAGGTGGTAGGCAGCTGTATATCAGGGAGTAAACATTCTGAGAATAAAAACAGCTGGAGCTTGTTAAGGTAATTACACAGAGGAAAGGATAATGTACTGGGAACTCCTCAGAAGAATCTGATTTGTGGTGAGGGGAGAGAGACAAAAGCTCATTTAGTAACGACATGAACATGCTGCGTAGGTAGTTGTTTATCAGTAAATATCTCCACTGAGATTAAGGAAAGCAGTAGCTTAATAAATTAAGTACTTCCTGGTATGGTTACTGTACTGGTAACTCCCCAAAAGAATCTGGATTGTGGTGAGGGAACAGAGAAAAAAGCTCATTTAAGACCTGCACTTACGAAGAGGGTAGGCAGCTGTATATCAGGGAGTAAACCTTCTGAGAATAAAAACAGCTCGAGCATGTTAAGGTAATTACACAGGGGAAAGGATAATGTACTGGGAACTCCTCAGAAGAATCTGATTTGTGGTGAGGGGAGAGAGATAAAAGCTCATGTAGGAACGACATGAACATGCTGCGTAGGTAGCTGTTTATCAGTAAATATCTCCACTGAGATTAAGAAATTCAGTAGCTTAATAAATTAAGTACTTCCTGGTATGGTTACTGTACTGGTAACTCCCCAAAGAATCTGGATTGTGGTGAGGGAACAGAGAAAAAAGCTCATTTAGGACCTGCACTTTCGAAGGGGGTAGGCAGCTGTATTTCAGGGAGTAAACCTTCTGAGAATAAAAACTCCTGGAGCTTGTTAAAGTAATTACACAGGGGAAAGGATAATGTACTGGGAACTCCTCAGAAGAATCTGGTCTGTGGTGAGGGAAAGAGATTAAAGCTCATTTAGGAACGACATGAACATGCTGCGTAGGTAGCTGTTTATCAGTAAATATCTCCACTGAGATTAAGAAAAGCAGTAGCTTAATAAATTAAGTACGTCCTAGTATGGTTACTCTACTGGTAACTCCCCAAAAGAATCTGGATTGTGGTGAGGGAACAGAGAAAAAACTCATTTAGGACCTGCACTTACGAAGGTGGTAGGCAGCTGTATATCAGGGAGTAAACCTTCTCATAATAAAAACAGCTGGAGCTTGTTAAGGTAATTACACATGGGAAAGGATAATGTACTGGGAATTCCTCAGAAGAATCTGATTTGTGGTGAGGGGAGAGAGATAAAAGCTCATCTAGGAACGACATGAACATGCTGCGTTGGTAGCTGTTTATCAGTAAATATCTCCGCTGAGATTAAGAAAAGCAGTAGCTTAATAAATTAAGTACTTCCTGTTATGGTTACTGTACTGGTAACTCCACAAAAGAATCGGGATTGTGGTTTGGGAACAGAGAAAAAAGCTCATTTATGACCTGCACTTACGAAGGGAGTAGGCAGCTGTATATCAGGGAGTAAACCTTCTGAGAATAAAAACAGCTGGAGCTTGTTAAGGTAATTACACAGGGGAACGGAAAATGTACTGGGAACAATTCAGAAGAATCTGATTTGTGGTGAGGGGAGAGAGATAAAAGCTCATTTAGGAACGACATGAACATGCTGCGTAGGTAGCTGTTTATCAGTAAATATCTCCACTGAGATTAAGAAAAGCAGTAGCTTAATAAATTAAGTAGTTCCTGGTATGGTTACTGTACTGGTAACTCCCCAAATAATCTGGATTGTGGTGAGGGAACAGAGAAAAAAGCTCATTTAGAACCTGCACTTTCGAAGGGGGTAGGCAGATGTATGTCAGGGAGTAAACCTTCTGAGAATAAAAACAGCTGGAGCTTGTTAAGGTAATTACAAAGGGGAAAGGATAATGTACTGGGAACTCCTCAGAAGAATCTGATTTGTGGTGAGGGGAGAGAGATAAAAGCTCATTTAGGAACGACATGAACATGTTGGGTACGTAGCTGTTTATCAGTAAATATCTCCACTGAGATTAAGAAAAGCAGTAGCTTAATAAATTAAGTACTTCCTGGTATGGTTACAGTACTGGTAACTCCCCAAAAGAATCTGGATTGTGGTGAGGGAGCAGAGAAAAAAGCTCATTTAGGACCTGCACTTACGAAGGGGGTAGGCAGCTGTATTTCAGGGAGTAAACCTTCTGAGAATAAGAACAGCTGGAGCTTGTTAAGGTAATTACACAGAGGAAAGGATAATGTACTAGGAACTCCTCATAAGAATCTGATTTGTTGTGAGGGGAGAGAGATAAAAGCTCATTTACGAACGACATAAACATGCTGCGTAGGTAGCTGTTTATCAGTAAATATCTCCACTGAGATTAAGAAAAGCAGTAGCTTAATAAATTAAGTCCTTCGTGGTATGGTTACTGTACTGGTAACTCCCCAAAAGAATCTGGATTGATTTTAGGGAACAGAGAAAAAAGCTCATTTAGGACCTGCCCTTACGAAGTGGTTGGCAGCTGTATATCAGGGAGTAAACCTTCTGAGAATAAAAACAGCTGGAGCTTGTTAAGGTAATTACACAGGGGAAAGGATAATGTACTGGGAACTCCTCAGAAGAATCTGATTTGTGGTGAGGGGAGAGAGATAAAAGCTCATCTAGGAACGACATGAACATGCTGCGTTGTTAGCTGTTTATCAGTAAATATCTCCACTGAGATTAAGAAAAGCAGTAGCTTAATAAATTAAGTACTTCCTGGTATGGTTACTCTACTGGTAACTCCCCAAAAGAATCTGGATTGTGGTGAGGGAACAGAGAAAAAAGCTCATTTAGGACCTGCACTTACGAAGGGGGTAGGCAGCTGTATATCAGGGAGTAAACCTTCTGAGAATAAAAACAGCTGGAGCTTGTTAAGGTAATTACACAGGGGAAAGGATAATGTACTGGGAACTCCTCATAAGAATCTGATTTGTGGTGAGGGGAGAGAGATAAAAGCTCATTTAGGAACGACATGAACATGCAGCGTAGGTAGCTGTTTATCAGTAAATATCTCCACTGAGATTAATAAAAGCAGTAGCTTAATAAATTAAGTACTTCCTGGTATGGTTACTGTACTGGTAACTCCCCAAAAGAACATGGATTGTGGTGAGGGAACAGAGAAAATAGCTCCTTTAGGACCTGCACTTACGAAGGGGGTAGGCAGCTGTATATCAGGGATTAAACCTTCTGAGAATAAAAACAGCTGGAGCTTGTTAAGGTAATTACACAGGGGAAAGGCTAATGTACCGAGAACTCCTCAGAAGAATCTGATTTGTGGTGAGGGGAGAGAGATAAAAGCTCATTTAGGAACGACATGAACATGCTGCGTAGGTAGCTGTTTATCAGTAAATATCTCCACTGAGATTAAGAAAAGCAGTAGCTTAATAAATTAAGTACCTCCTGGTATGGATACTATACTGGTAACTCCCCAAAAGAATCTGGATTGTGGTGAGGGAACAGAGAAAAAGCTCCTTTAGGACCTGCACTTACGAAGGGGGTACCAGCTGTATATCAGGGAGTAAACCTTCTGAGAATAAAAACAGCTGGAGCTTGTTAAGGTAATTACACAGGGGAAAGGATAATGTACTGGGAACTCCTCAGAAGAATCTGATTTGTGGTGAGGGGAGAGAGATAAAAGCTCATTTAGGAACGACATGAACATGCTGCGTAGGTAGCTGTTTATCAGTAAATATCTCCACTGAGATTAAGAAAAGCAGTAGCTTAATAAATTAAGTACTTCCTGGTATCGTTACTGTACTGGTAACTCCCCAAAAGAAACTGGATTGTGGTGAGGGAACAGAGAAAAAAGCTCATTTAGGATCTGCACTTACGAAGGGGTAGGCAGCTGTATATCAGGGAGTAAACCTTCTGAGAATAAAAACAGCAGGAGCTTGTTAAGGTAATTACATAGGGGAAATGATAATGTACTGGGAACAATTCAGAAGAATCTGATTTGTGGTGAGGGGAGAGAGATAAAAGCTCATATAGGAACGACATGAACATGCTGCGTAGGTAGCTGTTTATCAGTAAATATCTCCACTGAGATTAAGAAAAGCAGTAGCTTAATAAATTAAGTACTTCCTGGAATGGTTATTGTATTGGTAACTCCCCAAAAGAATCTGGATTGTGGTGAGGGAACAGAGAAAAAATCTCATTTAGGACCTGCACTTTCGAAGGGGGTAGGCAGCTGTATATCAGGGAGTAAACCTTCTGAGAATAAAAACAACTGGAGCTTGTTAAGGTAATTACACAGGGGAAAGGATAATGTACTGGGAACTCCTCAGAAGAATCTGATTTGTGGTGAGGGGAGAGAGATAAAAGCTCATTTAGGAACGACATGAACCTGCTGCGTACGTAGCTGTTTATCAGTAAATATCTCCACTGAGATTAAGAAAAGCAGTAGCTTAATAAATTAAGTACTTCCTGGTATGGTTACTGTACTGGTAACTCACCAAAAGAATCTGGATTGTGGTGAGGGAACAGAGAATAAAGCTCATTTAGGACCTGCACTTACGAAGGGGGTATGCAGCTGTATATCAGGGAGAAAACCTTCTGAGAATAAAAACAGCTTGAGCTTGTTAAGGTAATTACACAGGGGAAAGGATAATGTACTGGGAACTCCTCATATGAATCTGATTTGTGGTGAGGGGAGAGAGATAAAAGCTCATTTAGGAACGACATGAACATGCTGCGTAGGTAGCTGTTTATCAGTAAATATCTCCACTGAGATTAAGAAAAGCAGTAGCTTAATAAATTAAGTACTTCCTGGTATCGTTAATGTACTGGTAACTCCCCAAAATAATCTGGATTGTGGTGAGGGAACAGAGAAAAAAGGTCATTTAGGACCTGCACTTACGACGGGGGTAGGCAGCAGTATATCAGGGAGTAAATCCTCTGAGAATAAAAACAGCTGGAGCTTGTTAAGGTAATTACACAGGGGAAAGGATAATGTACTGGGAATTCCTCAGAAGAATCTGATTTGTGGTGAGGGGAGAGAGATAAAAGCTCATCTAGGAACGACATGAACATGCTGCGTTGGTAGCTGTTTATCAGTAAATATCTCCACTGAGATTAAGAAAAGCAGTAGCTTAATGAATTAAGTACTTCCTGGTATGGTTACTCTACTGGTAACTCCCCAAAAGAATCTGGATTGTGGTGAGGGAGCAGAGAAAAAAGCTCATTTAGGACCTGCACTTACGAAGGGGGTAGGCAGCTGTATTTCAGGGAGTAAACCTTCTGAGAATAAGAACAGCTGGAGCTTGTTAAGGTAATTACACAGAGGAAAGGATAATGTACTAGGAACTCCTCATAAGAATCTGATTTGTTGTGAGGGGAGAGAGATAAAAGCTCATTTACGAACGACATAAACATGCTGCGTAGGTAGCTGTTTATCAGTAAATATCTCCACTGAGATTAAGAAAAGCAGTAGCTTAATCAATTAAGTCCTTCGTGGTATGGTTACTGTACTGGTAACTCCCCAAAAGAATCTGGATTGATTTTAGGGAACAGAGAAAAAAGCTCATTTAGGACCTGCCCTTACGAAGTGGTTGGCAGCTGTATATCAGGGAGTAAACCTTCTGAGAATAAAAACAGCTGGAGCTTGTTAAGGTAATTACACAGGGGAAAGGATAATGTACTGGGAACTCCTCAGAAGAATCTGATTTGTGGTGAGGGGAGAGAGATAAAAGCTCATCTAGGAACGACATGAACATGCTGCGTTGGTAGCTGTTTATCAGTAAATATCTCCACTGAGATTAAGAAAAGCAGTAGCTTAATAAATTAAGTACTTCCTGGTATGGTTACTCTACTGGTAACTCCCCAAAAGAATCTGGATTGTGGTGAGGGAACAGAGAAAAAAGCTCATTTAGGACCTGCACTTACGAAGGGGGTAGGCAGCTGTATATCAGGGAGTAAACCTTCTGAGAATAAAAACAGCTGGAGCTTGTTAAGGTAATTACACAGGGGAAAGGATAATGTACTGGGAACTCCTCAGAAGAATCTGATTTGTGGTGAGGGGAGAGAGATAAAAGCTCATTTAGGAACGACATGAACATGCAGCGTAGGTAGCTGTTTATCAGTAAATATCTCCACTGAGATTAATAAAAGCAGTAGCTTAATAAATTAAGTACTTCCTGGTATGGTTACTGTACTGGTAACTCCCCAAAAGAACATGGATTGTGGTGAGGGAACAGAGAAAATAGCTCCTTTAGGACCTGCACTTACGAAGGGGGTAGGCAGCTGTATATCAGGGATTAAACCTTCTGAGAATAAAAACAGCTGGAGCTTGTTAAGGTAATTACACAGGGGAAAGGCTAATGTACCGAGAACTCCTCAGAAGAATCTGACTTGTGGTGAGGGGAGAGAGATAAAAGCTCATTTAGGAACGACATGAACATGCTGCGTAGGTAGCTGTTTATCAGTAAATATCTCCACTGAGATTAAGAAAAGCAGTAGCTTAATAAATTAAGTACTTCCTGGTATGGATACTATACTGGTAACTCCCCAAAAGAATCTGGATTGTGGTGAGGGAACAGAGAAAAAGCTCCTTTAGGACCTGCACTTACGAAGGGGGTACCAGCTGTATATCAGGGAGTAAACCTTCTGAGAATAAAAACAGCTGGAGCTTGTTAAGGTAATTACACAGGGGAAAGGATAATGTACTGGGAACTCCTCAGAAGAATCTGATTTGTGGTGAGGGGAGAGAGATAAAAGCTCATTTAGGAACGACATGAACATGCTGCGTAGGTAGCTGTTTATCAGTAAATATCTCCACTGAGATTAAGAAAAGCAGTAGCTTAATAAATTAAGTACTTCCTGGTATCGTTACTGTACTGGTAACTCCCCAAAAGAAACTGGATTGTGGTGAGGGAACAGAGAAAAAAGCTCATTTAGGATCTGCACTTACGAAGGGGTAGGCAGCTGTATATCAGGGAGTAAACCTTCTGAGAATAAAAACAGCTGGAGCTTGTTAAGGTAATTACATAGGGGAAATGATAATGTACTGGGAACAATTCAGAAGAATCTGATTTGTGGTGAGGGGAGAGAGATAAAAGCTCATATAGGAACGACATGAACATGCTGCGTAGGTAGCTGTTTATCAGTAAATATCTCCACTGAGATTAAGAAAAGCAGTAGCTTAATAAATTAAGTACTTCCTGGAATGGTTATTGTATTGGTAACTCCCCAAAAGAATCTGGATTGTGGTGAGGGAACAGAGAAAAAATCTCATTTAGGACCTGCACTTTCGAAGGGGGTAGGCGGCTGTATATCAGGGAGTAAACCTTCTGAGAATAAAAACAACTGGAGCTTGTTAAGGTAATTACACAGGGGAAAGGATAATGTACTGGGAACTCCTCAGAAGAATCTGATTTGTGGTGAGGGGAGAGAGATAAAAGCTCATTTAGGAACGACATGAACCTGCTGCGTACGTAGCTGTTTATCAGTAAATATCTCCACTGAGATTAAGAAAAGCAGTAGCTTAATAAATTAAGTACTTCCTGGTATGGTTACTGTACTGGTAACTCACCAAAAGAATCTGGATTGTGGTGAGGGAACAGAGAATAAAGCTCATTTAGGACCTGCACTTACGAAGGGGGTATGCAGCTGTATATCAGGGTGAAAACCTTCTGAGAATAAAAACAGCTTGAGCTTGTTAAGGTAATTACACAGGGGAAAGGATAATGTACTGGGAACTCCTCATATGAATCTGATTTGTGGTGAGGGGAGAGAGATAAAAGCTCATTTAGGAACGACATGAACATGCTGCGTAGGTAGCTGTTTATCAGTAAATATCTCCACTGAGATTAAGAAAAGCAGTAGCTTAATAAATTAAGTACTTCCTGGTATCGTTAATGTACTGGTAACTCCCCAAAATAATCTGGATTGTGGTGAGGGAACAGAGAAAAAAGGTCATTTAGGACCTGCACTTACGACGGGGGTAGGCAGCAGTATATCAGGGAGTAAATCCTCTGAGAATAAAAACAGCTGGAGCTTGTTAAGGTAATTACACAGGGGAAAGGATAATGTACTGGGAATTCCTCAGAAGAATCTGATTTGTGGTGAGGGGAGAGAGATAAAAGCTCATCTAGGAACGACATGAACATGCTGCGTTGGTAGCTGTTTATCAGTAAATATCTCCACTGAGATTAAGAAAAGCAGTAGCTTAATAAATTAAGTACTTCCTGGTATGGTTACTCTACTGGTAACTCCCCAAAAGAATCTGGATTGTGGTGAGGGAACAGAGAAAAAAGCTCATTTAGGACCTGCACTTACGAAGGGGGTAGGCAGCTGTATATCAGGGAGTAAACCTTCTGAGAATAAAAACAGCTGGAGCTTGTTAAGGTAATTACACAGGGGAAAGGATAATGTACTGGGAACTCCTCAGAAGAATCTGATTTGTGGTGAGGGGAGAGAGATAAAAGCTCATTTAGGAACGACATGAACATGCAGCATAGGTAGCTGTTTATCAGTAAATATCTCCACTGAGATTAAGAAAAGCAGTAGCTTAATAAATTAAGTACTTCCTGGTATGGTTACTGTACTGGTAACTCCCCAAAAGAATCTGGATTGTGGTGAGGGAACAGAGAAAAAAGCTCATTTAGGACCTGCACTTACGAAGGGGGTAGGCAGCTGTATATCAGGGAGTAAACCTTCTGAGAATAAAAACAGCTGGAGCTTGTTAAGGTAATTACACAGGGGAAAGGATAATGTACTGGGAACGCCTCAGAAGAATCTGATTTGTGGTGAGGGGAGAGAGATAAAAGCTCATTTAGGAACGACATGAACCTGCTGCGTACGTAGCTGTTTATCAGTAAATATCTCCACTGAGATTAAGAAAAGCAGTAGCTTAATAAATTAATTACTTCCTGGTATGGTTACTGTACTGGTAACTCACCAAAAGAATCTGGATTGTGGTGAGGGAACAGAGAATAAAGCTCATTTAGGACCTGCACTTACGAAGGGGTATGCAGCTGTATATCAGGGAGAAAACCTTCTGAGAATAAAAACAGCTGGAGCTTGTTAAGGTAATTACACAGGGGAAAGGATAATGTACTGGGAACTCCTCATAAGAATCTGATTTGTGGTGAGGGGAGAGAGATAAAAGCTCATTTAGGAACGACATGAACATGCTGCGTAGGTAGCTGTTTATCAGTAAATATCTCCACTGAGATTAAGAAAAGCAGTAGCTTAATAAATTAAGTACTTCCTGGTATCGTTAATGTACTGGTAACTCCCCAAAATAATCTGGATTGTGGTGAGGGAACAGAGAAAAAAGGTCATTTAGGACCTGCACTTACGACGGGGGTAGGCAGCAGTATATCAGGGAGTAAATCCTCTGAGAATAAAAACAGCTGGAGCTTGTTAAGGTAATTACACAGGGGAAAGGATAATGTACTGGGAACTCCTCAGAAGAATCTGATTTGTGGTGAGGGGAGAGAGATAAAAGCTCATTTAGGAACGACATGAACATGCAGCGTAGGTAGCTGTTTATCAGTAAATATCTCCACTGAGATTAAGAAAAGCAGTAGCTTAATAAATTAAGTACTTCCTGGTATGGTTACTGTACTGGTAACTCCCCAAAAGAACCGGGATTGTGGTGAGGGAACAGAGAAAAAAGCTCCTTTACGACCTGCACTTACGAAGGGGGTAGGCAGCTGTATATCAGGGATTAAACCTTCTGAGAATAAAAACAGCTGGAGCTTGTTAAGGTAATTACAGAGGGGAAAGGCTAATGTACCGGGAACTCCTCAGAAGAATCTGATTTGTGGTGAGGGGAGAGAGATAAAAGCTCATTTAGGAACGACATGAACATGCTGCGTAGGTAGCTGTTTATCAGTAAATATCTCCACTGAGATTAAGAAAAGCAGTAGCTTAATAAATTAAGTACTTCCTGGTATGGTTACTGTACTGGTAACTCCCCAAAAGAATCTGGATTGTGGTGAGGGAACAGAGAAAAAAGCTCAATTAGGACCTTCACTTACGAAGGGGGTAGGCAGCTGTGTATCAGGGAGTAAACCTTCTGAGAATAAACACAGCTGGAGCTTGTTAAGGTAATTACACAGGTCAAAGGATAATGTACCGGGAACTCCTCAGAAGAATCTGATTTGTGGTGAGGGGAGAGAGATAAAAGCTCATTTAGGAACGACATGAACATACTGAGTAGGTAGCTGTTTATCAGTAAATATCTCCACTGAGATTAAGAAAAAGACTAGCTCAATAAATTAAGTACTTCCTGGTATGGTTACTGTACTGGTAACTCCCCAAAAGAATCTGGATTGTGGTGAGGGAAAAGAGAAAAAAGCTCATTTAGAACCTGCACTTACGAAGGGGGTAGGCAGCTGTATATCAGGGAGTAAACCTTCTGAGAATAAAAACAGCTGGAGCTTGTTAAGGTAATTACACAGGGGAAAGGATAATGTACTGGGAACTCCTCAGAAGAATCTGATTTGTGGTGACGGGAGAGAGATAAAAGCTCATTAAGAACGACATGAACATGCTGCGTAGGTAGCTGTTTATCAGTAAATATCTCCACTGAGATTAAGAAAAGCAGTAGCTTAATAAATTAAGTACTTCCTGGTATCGTTACTGTACTGGTAACTCCCCAAAATAATCTGGATTGTGGTGAGGGAACAGAGAAAAAAGCTCATTTAGGACCTGCACTTACGACGGGGGTAGGCAGCAGTATATCAGGGAGTAAATCCTCTGAGAATAAAAACAGCTGGAGCTTGTTAAGGTAATTACACAGGGGAAAGGATAATGTACTGGGAATTCCTCAGAAGAATCTGATTTGTGTGAGGGGAGAGAGATAAAAGCTCATCTAGGAACGACATGAACATGCTGCGTAGGTAGCTGTTTATCAGTAAATATCTCCACTGAGATTAAGAAAAGCAGTAGCTTAATAAATTAAGTACTTCCTGGTATGGTTACTCTACTGGTAACTCCCCAAAAGAATCTGGATTGTGGTGAGGGAACAGAGAAAAAAGCTCATTTAGGACCTGCACTTACGGAGGGGGTAGGCAGCTGTATATCAGGGAGTAAACCTTCTGACAATAAAAACAGCTGGAGCTTGTTAAGGTAATTACACAGGGGAAAGGATAATGTACTGGGAACTCCTCAGAAGAATCTGATTTGTGGTGAGAGGAGAGAGATAAAAGCTCATTTAGGAACGACATGAACATGCAGCGTAGGTAGCTGTTTATGAGTAAATATCTCCACTGAGATTAAGAAAAGCAGTAGCTTAATAAATTAAGTACTTCCTGGTATGGTTACTGTACTGGTAACTCCCCAAAAGAATCTGGATTGTGGTGAGGGAACAGAGAAAAAAGCTCATTTAGGACCTGCACTTACGAAGGGGGTAGGCAGCTGTATATCAGGGATTAAACCTTCTGAGAATAAAAAGAGCTGGAGCTTGTTAAGGTAATTACACAGGGGAAAGGATAATGTACTGGGAACTCCTCAGAAGAATCTGATTCGTGGTGAGGGGAGAGAGATAAAAGCTCATTTAGGAACGACATGAACATGCTGCGTAGGTAGCTGTTTATCAGTAAATATCTCCACTGAGATTAAGAAAAGCAGTAGCTTAATAAATTAAGTACTTCCTGGTATGGTTACTGTACTGGTAACTCCCCAAAAGAATCTGGATTGTGGTGAGGGAACAGAGAAAAAAGCTCATTTAGGACCTGCACTTACGAAGGGGGTAGGCAGCTGTATATCAGGGAGTAAACCTTCTGAGAATAAAAAACAGCTGGAGCTTGTTAAGGTAATTACACAGGGGAAAGGATAATGTACTGGGAACTCCTCAGAAGATTCTGATTTGTGGTGAGGGGAGAGAGATAAAAGCTCATTTAGGAACGACATGAGCATGCTGCGTAGGTAGCTGTTTATCAGTAAATATCTCCACTGAGATTAAGAAAAGCAGTAGCTTAATAAATTAATTACTTCCTGGTATGGTTACTGTACTGGTAACTCCCCAAAAGAATCTGGATTGTGGTGAGGGAACAGAGAAAAAAGCTCATTTAGGACCTGCACTTACGAAGGGGGTAGGCAGCTGTATATCAGGGAGTAAACCTTCTGAGAATAAAAACAGCTGGAGCTTGTTAAGGTAATTACACAGGGGAAAGGATAATGTACTGAGAACTCCTCAGAAGAATCTGATTTGTGGTGAGGGGAGAGAGATAAAAGCTCATTTAGGAACGACATGAACATGCTGCGTAGGTAGCTGTTTATCAGTAAATATCTCAACTGAGATTAAGAAAAGCAGTAGCTTAATAAATTAAGTACTTCCTGGTATGGTTACTCTACTGGTAACTCCCCAAAAGAATCTGGATTGTGGTGATAGAATACAGAAAAAAGCTCATTTAGGACCTGCACTTACGAAGGGGGTAGGCAGCTGTATATCAGGGAGTAAACCTTCTGAGAATAAAAACAGCTGGAGCTTGTTAAGGTAATTACACAGGGGAAAGGATAATGTGCCCGGAACTCCTCAGAAGAATCTGATTTGTGGTGAGGGGAGAGAGATAAAAGCTCATTTAGGAACGACATGAACATGCTGCGTAGGTAGCTGTTTATCAGTAAATATCTCCACTGAGATTAAGAAAAGCAGTAGCTTAATAAATTAAGTACTTCCTGGTATGGTTACTGTACTGGTAACTCCCCAAAAGAATCTGGATTGTGTTGAGGGAACAGAGAAAAAAGCTCATTTAGGACCTGCACTTACGAAGGGGGTAGGCAGCTGTATATCAGGGAGTAAACCTTCTGAGAATAAAAACAGCTGGAGCGTGTTAAGGTAATTGTTGGGGTTCTGGACACCCCCTTTCTCCCCCCACGGGGAGAATGGTAACCACAAACTCTATGAAAGAGCACCCAGCCTGGCCCTCCGCCAGCGGAAGGCCAAAGGCGTGCTCACATGGGTAAACGCTAAGTAGAGGACGGGTTGCTGAAGCTTCCCCTCCCCCCAGTCCTCCCACATGTTACCGAGGGCGGAGGCGAGAAGGAAGGCATCCGGGACACGCTGCGGTGGTGGAATGCGTCTCAAAGACTTTAATATGGAAGGGCACTTATATAGAAGTAATGGCGGGAAAGAAAGGGGGCTGGCCAAAGGGTCAGTCATAGGCTAGGGGTCACGTTCATCAAGTGACATCACGAAACTTCCCTTTGTGGGCGGGACAACCCCATCATGGTGGCACGCACGTGTTCACCTCCCAAGGGGTGGAGGTCAAAAGGTGGGAGGGGCTTCTATTGTCCCAAGGCTGGTGGAAGGGCAGTCTTTCCCAGGCCATAATAATCCCCAACATCTCCCCCTTTTTGTTTTTTTCAATAAGCAGGGGATGCTGTAAACACATGGCATGTGTGGGCATAAGGCAAATGCTGACATAAGATCTGTGGGGCCCCTTCCACAAAACTGGGGTGAGGGGTAGGTAAGGGTCCATCCATCTGGCTATGTCCAGAAGTCAGAATCCTCAGCTGGTTTCTGCCAAGTGCAGGAAGGTGCAGACAGCAGCCCTCTTTTGTTGGTGAGGTAGAAGCTGAAACTCTGGCATTCCCGGCAGTTCACAGTAGCTGATAACTCAAACATAAGTGATTAGTAAAACATTCTTTTACATAAACATTGAAGCCAAGGTGTTAAACCTTTGCATTTACCTTTTTAAACATTTCTATCATAAAACATTGGGGTTGCGTGTCAATACCCTCAGCTCCTATTTTCTTTCCAACGGGACTCCCCAAGTCTAGCAGCAGGGGGAGAGGAAAGGAAGAAGCATGGTGCAAAATTCCTTTGGTTTCTTTGTGTGACGCTGTAGGCAGTATTGCCACAGCAAAACATTGAGCCATGAGATGCTCAAGAAGGAATCTAGAAAGCAAACAAGGAAAGGAAGCTTGGTTGCTTCCTACCGTAGGCAGTCCTACTTTCCATGAGCCATGAGATGCTCAAGAAGGAATCTAGAAAGCAGACAATGAGAGGAAGCTTGGTTGCCTCCTACCGTAGGCAGTCCTACTTTCCATATTTTCATGGGAGAGCAGAAGTCCAACATGGTCCTCCTTTTCCTGGAGAGAACAAGAAAACATTTCTCCAGAGTGGGTGCTCTGGGTTTAATTTTCCAATCTGGAAAAACACATATACTGTACTCCATCCCACACTGATTCGGGATGATTTAAAATTTCTGGATAATTAACATAAGCATAACTAATCCTTAATTAATCCTAGGGAATCCTTAATTAATCCTGGGGAATACCTCCCCCTTTTGTTTTTTTAAAATTATGACACCGGCGGCCACCAGGCAGGGAGTATGGATGGAGGTCTCGTCTTCTGTAGCTACTTCCTGCTGTCAAGGGGGCGACGTAAATCAAGGGCCCCTGGTCAGCCTGGAAGTCCGGTGTAGCTGGCAAAAAGTCCCCATCATTACCATGAGTATGGTCACTAGGGCCAGAGAGCGCTATGGTTTTCTCTAGCCCCCCCTGAGTCTTTGGGCATACCCAGAAGTTTCCAAGGTTGGTGCCTCCAGGGTTCAGGCCTGTGTTAGGGTGACGACTGTGAACGGCAAATTCCCCATTGGTGATCTCAGCAAGAGATGTTATTCTGTCAAAAGACACTTTTGAAAAGGTCAGGAAAAGTATCGACAAGTTCTCAGAGCTGGTTGGCATGAATGGCATAGAACACACCCTGGGCATAAGCCAGGAACAGTTCCCTTTTGGAGCATAAACCCAATTGTAAAGTGAACGAGTAAGGAGAAATGACTGAAAGAAGTGGTTAATGATAGAAAACTGGTTTGGCATAGCCAGTCAGAGGCAAAATAAATAAATATATATATACACCTATATACAACTGGCAAAAAAGAAGAAAATGGACAGGAATTATCTCTCTCGATTTCCCGGCTCTGATCCATTTTGAAAGGGTGAAACAAGGCATCTCCCTTTAGGATAATATGGCACCATTCTCCTCTCACTCCACTCCACCTTTCTGTCTCCTGGACTGGCTAAGTCCCAGGAATTTCAACGTTTGTGGCTGGAATTGCATTTTCCCATCCGCGTTTGAACTCGGGGCCTGAGCACTGTCCATGAGCACTTTCGCTCAAGGCTAGTGCTCTACCACTTGAGTCACGGTGCTGCTTCAGCCTTTTGCTCGCTCTCTGTGGTTGAGCTCTCAATCTGGCTCTTTGCTGTTTAACTGGGAGGTGGGATTTTGGAGAAATTTTTTCCTTTTGCCCGGGCTGGCTTTGAACTATCCAGGGAGTCATAGTCCTACAAGCCCTTTTTATTCCCAATTGAGCAACAAGGAAAAAACACAACAGAGATAATCCATTTGTAACCCGTTGAGAACTGACCAAAAACTGCTTGTGAAGGTTTGGCTATAACACTTAGAAAACATGAGATTTACATGCCATCAACTTGAATCACGCCATTGAATCCCACTGGCAAGTGAAAGAGAACACAGATAAATGACAACCAAGGGCAAAGGGTTAAAGCATTGTGGAATCCTCAGTCTCGGAAGTGGCTGCGTCCCTCATCCCCATTTGGCAAGTTCCATGCCATGCGATGGGGAACTCGAGGCAAGGCTGTAGTGGCTTCTCTTGCTCACATCTTGCTCTGGGTTGCCTGCAAAATTTCTATATAGATTGGTTAGGGTGTTCAAAATTTTTCAGCACTTCTGGCTCTGGTATATCGATGCCCTTCTGGTTTAAGCAGGGTGAAAAGACTTTCTTAATCACAAAATTCAAAGACTTTCTTAATCCCAAAATTTTTCCTGGCTAGCTGTGACCACTAACATAACTATGGTGATTTAACCTGGAGTAACTGTTAAGATGGAACTATTCACATCCTACTCAAGGCTCATAAATCATTCGAGCAGCTTCCAATGGGAGAGAGAGCAAAGAATCATTAGTAGTGAAACAAGGCAGTTCGGGAACAGACTGTGGTGGCAGCTTCCCGTGTCCAGGAGCTGCTGCCCATCCATGCGGCTAGAACATCTGTCCACCTGTATCCTATAAAGCAGTATATTAATCCTGGGTCAGGAAAGTTGAGGTTAATAGTCACATATGTATGAAGCAATCTCAATTTCTTGATCTTGAGAGTTTATGAGAACACAGGAGAGAAAATGGGAAGGTAAAATCTTAATTTATGCCAAAGAGGTGTTAAGGCTACATGCACACTTAACTTTTAACACACTGAGTATAAAATAACATGCTGATTTTATACCATTGTGCTTTTACCACATGCTGCATATTTGAACCTTATGGAAACACACTGAATATAAAATAACATACTGGTGTACTTTTACCACATGTTGTATATTTGAACCTTATGGAAATTTTTATAGGCACCTTTATCTCCATCGAACACCGGGATGGAAACCTATTGTTATGCTTTTAAATCTTACCAACAACCACACGCGCGCGCGCGCGCACACACACACACACACAAAAATACCTGAGCGCTCTTTAAAATTGCTTTGATTGGCCATTTAAATTTTCTGGAATTCCAGCGGCAAATGATATTAATTTGCCCATAATAGAACCACGTGGTTGAATAAAAAAACAAAAGGGAAAACTGTTAATTACACACTCCCAACATGACAATTTTTAAATCACAGTGGACAAGCAAACCCTTTTATCCATCTAGAAAAACTCCAGTTGATTTTATCTCTTTGAACTGGTAAACATGGAAGTTCAATCAAATTACCTATTGCTGTATCAAAACTCTTTGTTTTCCTTTCAATATTCCATTTTAGTTTATAACTTCAGACTTTCCTGGCTCCAACCCCGTCTGCAGCTGTGAGTCTGACACAGAGAGAACGTGCAGGCAAGCACAGCGGGGTGCTTGCCTCTCTCAGCTGCAGCGCCATCGGCCAGCCCAGGCGAGCCTGGCACGCCCCTCACCTGGGGGGGATTGGTGGGGCCCCGCCTCCAATATGGCGTGCCCCATTGTGCTCCACGTGTGTGTTAAGTCACAGAAAACAGGATTCAACCAACTCACCCGAATTTCTGAGCTTAACGACCATCGGCGGGCATAAAGCAGTTTGCCGGGCTGCAGCAGGTCCAGCCACTCCGGGGCTGCTGCCGCCGCTGCTGCTGCCCACGCACCACAACTGGGACACCGTCCCATGGTCTAAACTGCACGCCACGCCTTTTAATCCATCCGCGGGCTGGGGCCGCACTGGCTCCAGCCCAGCCATTGTAAATACAAGCCTGGCCAAAGCAGCAGACATCCCCAACGCTCTGCCGCCGCCATGCCACAGCTTCCCACATGGCGGAACCCGCGCTGCCGCCACGCCGTGCTCGGCCCGCCACACTCGGCTGCCCAAATGTTACCGCAAAAGATGCCTGGTGCCGCCCGGGGCCACGTGGCCCCAGCGCACGCAGCTGGCAAACCCGGGGCGGCGCGGAACCCAGTGTACTCACGCTCAGCCCGCGCAAGCCAAACCGCTCCGGCGCTCGGCCACCCACTGCTTCTCAAGCGCCACTGCGGGTGCCGGGACCACCGTCTGGCCCGGGGCGCGCAGAGCAGAACTAACCGACCCCAGCCCGGGGTCGCATTCCTCTTGCTCCGGCCCCACTGCTCCACTGACATGTTTCCGCGGGAAGCGCGCCCCGCTCCCTCCGCCCCCTGGCGCCAAATCGCCACGGCGGGGCAACTCTCTGGCGCCGCGTCCCGCGAGCCTGTGTCTCCATGCTTCTGCCCCGTCTGGATGGGCACCACCCTCCTCTAAAACCCTACTTAGCAATCTGTGGGGATACTGTACCCCGAACTTCTCGGCCGTACAATTCGGTCCCCGTTCGGGCGCCATTTATGTTGGGGTTCTGGACACCCCCTTTCTCCCCCCACGGGGAGAATGGTAACCACAAACTCTATGAAAGAGCACCCAGCCTAGCCCTCCACCAGCGGAAGGCCAAAGGCGTGCTCACATGGGCAAACGCTAAGTAGAGGACGTGTTGCTGAAGCTTCCCCTCCCCCCAGTCCTCCCACATGTTACCGAGGGCGGAGGCGAAAAGGAAGGCATCAGGGACACGCTGCGGTGGTGGAATGCGTCTCAAAGACTTTAATATGGAAGGGCACTTATATAGAAGTAAAGGCGGGAAAGAAAGGGGGCTGGCCAAAGGGTCAGTCATAGGCTAGGGGTCACGTTCATCAAGTGACATCACGAAACTGCCCTTTGTGGGCGGGACAACCCCATCATGGTGGCACGCACGTGTCCACCTCCCAAGGGTTGGAGGTCAAAAGGTGGGAGGGGCTTCTATTGTCCCAAGGCTGGTGGAAGGGCAGTCTTTCCCAGGCCATAATAATCCCCAACAGGTAATTACACAGGGGAAAGGGTAATGTACCGGGAACTCCTCAGAAGAATCGGATTTGTGGTGAGGGGAGAGAGATAAAAGCTCATTTAGGAACGACATGAACATGCTGCGTACATAGCTGTTTATCAGTAAATATCTCCAATGAGATTAAGAAAAGCAGTAGCTTAATAAATTAAGTACTTCCTGGTATGGTTACTGTACTGGTAACTCCCCAAAAGAATCTGGATTGTGGTGAGGGAACAGAGAAAAAAGCTCATTTAGGACCTGCACTTACGAAGGGGGTAGGCAGCGGTATATCAGGGATTAAACCTTCTGAGAAGAAAAACAGCTGGAGCTTGTTAAGGAAATTACACAGGGGAAAGGATAATGTACTGGGAACTCCTCAGAAGAATCTGATTTGTGGTGAGGGGAGAGAGATAAAAGCTCATTTAGGAACGACATGAACATGCTGCGTAGGTAGCTGTTTATCAGTAAATATCTCCACTGAGATGAAGAAAAGCAGTAGCTTAATAAATTAAGTACTTCCTGGTATGGTTAATGTACTGGTAACTCCCCAAAAGAATCTGGATTGTGTTGAGGGAACAGAGAAAAAAGCTCATTTAGGACCTGCACTTACGAAGGGGGTAGGCAGCTGTATATCAGGGAGTAAACCTTCTGAGAATAAAAACAGCTGGAGCTTGTTAAGGTAATTACACAGGGGAAAGGGGAAAGTACCGGGAACTCCTCAGAAGAATCTGATTTGTGGTGAGGGGAGAGAGATAAAAGCTCATTTAGGAACGACAGGAACATGCTGCATACATAGCTGTTTATCAGTAAATATCTCCACTGAGATTAAGAAAAGCAGTAGCTTAAAAAATTAAGTACTTCCTGGTATGGTTACTGTACTGGGAACTCCCCAAAAGAATCTGGATTGTGGTGAGGGAACAGAGAAAAAAGCTCATTTAGGACCTGCACTTACGAAGGGGGTAGGCAGCTGTATATCAGGGAGTAAACCGTCTGAGAATAAAAACAGCTGGAGCTTGTTAAGGTAATTACACAGGGGAAAGGATAATGTACTGGGAACTCCTCAGAAGAATCTGATTTGTGCTGAGGGGAGAGAGATAAAAGCTCATTTAGGAACGACATGAACATGCTGTGTACGTAGCTGTTTATCAGTAAATATCTCCACTGAGATTAAGAAAAGCAGTAGCTTCATAAATTAAGTACTTCCTGGTATGGTTACTGTACTGGTAACTCCCCAAAAGAATCTGGATTGTGGTGAGGGAACAGAGAAAAAAGCTCATTTAGGACCTGCACTTACGAAGGGGGTAGGCAGCTGTATATCAGGGAGTAAACCTTCTGAGAATAAAAACAGCTGGAGCTTGTTAAGGTAATTACACAGGGGAAAGGATAATGTACTGCGAACTCCTCAGAAGAATCTGATTTGTGGTGAGGGGAGAGAGACAAAAGCTCATTTAGGAACGACATGAACATGCTGTGTACGTAGCTGCTTATCAGTAAATATCTTCACTGACATTAAGAAAAGCAGTAGCTTAATAAATGAATTACTTCCTGGTATGGTTACGGTACTCGTAACTCCCCCAAAGACTCTGGATTGTGGTGAGGGAACAGAGAAATAAGCTCATTTAGGACCTGCACTTACGAAGGGGGTAGGCAGCTGTATATTCAGGGAGTAAACCTTCTGAGAATTAAAACAGCTGGAGCTTGTTAAGGTAATTACACAGGGGAAAAGATGAAGTACTGGGAACTCCTCAGAAGAATCTAATTTGTTGTGAGGGGTGAGAGATAAAAGCTCATTTAGGAACGACATGAACATGCTGCGTAGGTAGCTGTTTATCAGTAAATATCTCCACTGAGATTAAGAAAAGCAGTAGCTTAATAAATTAAGTACTTCCTGGTATGGTTACTGTACTGGTAACTGCCCAAAAGATTCTGGATTGTGGTGAGGGAACAGAGAAAAAAGCTCATTTAGGACCTGCACTTACCAAGGGCGTAGGCAGCTGTACATCAGGGAGTAAACCTTCTGAGAATAAAAACAGCTGGAGCTTGTTAAGGTAATTACATAGGGGAAAGGATAATGTACTGGGAACTTCTCAGAAGAATCTGATTTTTGGTGAGGAGAGAGCGATAAAAGCTCATTTAGGAACGGCATGAACATGCTGCGTACGTAGCTGTTTATCAGTAAATATCTCCACTGAGATTAAGAAAAGCAGTAGCTTAATACCTTAAGTACTTCCTGGTATGGATACTGTACTGGTAACTCCCCAAAGAATCTGGATTGTGGTGAGGGAACAGAGAAAAAAGCTCATTTAGGACCTGCACTTACTAAGGGGGTAGGCAGCTGTATATCAGGGAGTAAATCTTCTGTGAATAAAAACAGCTGGAACTTGTTAAAGTAATTACACAAGGGGAAAGGATAATGTACCGGGAACTCCTCAGAAGTATCAGATTTGTGGTGAGGGGAGAGAGATAAAAGCTCAATTATGAACGACATGAATATGCTGCGTAGGTAGCTGTTTATCAGTAAATATCTCCAATGAGATTAAGAAAAGCAGTAGCTTAATAAATTAAGTACTTCCTGGTATGGTTACTGTACTGGTAACTCCACAAAAGAATCTGGATTGTGGTGAGGGAACAGAGAAAAAAGCTCATTTAGGACCTGCACTTTCGAAGGGGGTAGGCAGCTGTATATCAGGGAGTAAACCTTCTGAGAATAAAAACAGCTCGAGCTTGTTAAGGTAATTACACAGGGGAAAGGATAATGTACTGGGAACTCCTCAGAAGAATCTGATTTGTGGTGAGGGGAGAGAGATAAAATCTCATTTAGGAACGACATGAACATGCTGCGTAGGTAGCTCTTTATCAGTAAATATCTCCACTGAGATTAAGAAAAGCAGTAGCTTAATAAATTAAGTATTTCCTGGTATGGTTACTGTACTGGTAACTCCCCAAAAGAATCTGGATTTTGGTGAGGGAACAGAGAAAAAAGCTCATTTAGGACCTGCACTTACGAAGGGGGTAGGCAGCTGTATATCAGGGAGTAAACCTTCTGAGAATAAAAACAGCTGGAGCTTGTTAAGGTAATTACACAGGGGAAAGGATAATGTACTGGGAACTCCTCAGAAGAATCTGATTTGTGGTGAGGGGAGAGAGATAAAAGCTCATTTAGGAACGACATGAACATGCTGCGTACGTAGCTGTTTATCAGTAAATATCTCCACTGAGATTAAGAAAAGCAGTAGCTTAATAAATTAAGTACGTCCTGGTATGGTTACTGTACTGGTAACTCCCCAAAAGAATCTGGATTGTGGTGAGGGAACAGAGAGAAAAGCTCATTTAGGACCTGCATTTTCGAAGGGGGTAGGCAACTGTATATCAGGGAGCAAACCTTCTGAAAATAAAAAGAGCTGGAGCTTGTTAAGGTAATTACACAGGGGAAAGGATAATGTACTGGGAACTCCTCAGAAGAATCTG
>NW_025960661.1:0-44058 GCF_023159225.1 Perognathus longimembris pacificus | reverse complement strand
TTTTCTCTGTTCCCTCACCACAATCCAGATTCTTTTGTGGAGTTACCAGTACAGTACCCATACCAGGAAGTACTTAATTTATTAAGCTACTGCTTTTCTTAATCTCAGTGGAGATATTTATTGATAAACAGCTACCTAAACAGCATGTTCATGTCGTTCCTAAATGAGCTTTTATCTCTCTCCCCTCACCACAAATCAGATTCTTCTGAGGAGTTCCCAGTACATTATCCATTCCCCTGTGTAATTACCTTAACAAGCTCCAGCTCTTTTTATTCTCAGAAGGTTTACTCCCTGATATACAGCTGCCTACCCCCTTCGTAAGTGCAGGGCCTAAATGAGCTTTTTTCTCTGTTCCCTCACCACAATCCAGATTCTTTTGTGGAGTTACCAGTACAGTACCCATACCAGGAAGTACTTAATTTATTAAGCTACTGCTTTTCTTAATCTCAGTGGAGATATTTACTGATAAACAGCTACCTACACAGCATGTTCATGTCGTTCCTAAATGAGCTTTTATCTCTCTCCCCTCACCACAAATCAGATTCTTCTGAGGAGTTCCCAGTACATTATCCATTCCCCTGTGTAATTACCTTAACAAGTTCCAGCTGTTTTTATTCTCAGAAGGTTTACTCCCTGATATACAGCTGCCTACCCCCTTCGTAAGTGCAGGGCCTAAATGAGCTTTTTTCTCTGTTCCCTCACCACAATCCAGATTCTTTTGGGGAGTTACCAGTACAGTAGCCATACCAGGAAGTACTTACTTTATTAAGCTACTGCTGTGCTTAATCTCAGTGGAGATATTTACTGATAAACAGCTACCTACGCAGCATGTTCATGTCGTTCCTAAATGAGCTTTTATCTCTCTCCCCTCACCACAAATCAGATTCTTCTGAGGAGTTCCCAGTACATTATCCTTTCCCCTGTGTAATTACCTTAACAAGCTCCAGCTGTTTTTATTCTCAGGTTTACTCCCTGATATACAGCTGCCCACCCCCTTCGTAAGTGCAGGTCCTAAATGAGCTTTTTTCTCTGTTCCCTCACCACAATCCAGATTTTTTTGGGGAGTTAACAGTACAGTAATCATACAGGAAGTACTTAATTTATTAAGCTACTGCTTTTCTTAATCTCAGTGGAGATATTTACTGATAAACAGCTACCTACGCAGCATGTTCATGTCGTTCCTAAATGAGCTTTTATCTCTCTCCCCTCACCACAAATCAGATTCTTCTGAGGAGTTCCCAGTACGTTATCCTTTCCCCTGTGTAATTACCTTAACAAGCTCCAGCTGTTTTTATTCTCAGAAGGTTTACTCCCTGATATACAGCTGCCTACCCCCTTCGTAAGTGCAGGTCCTATATGAGCTTTTTTCTCTGTTCCCTCACCACAATCAGATTTTTTTGGGGAGTTACCTGTACAGTAACCATACCAGGAAGTACTTAATTTATTAAGCTACTGCTTTTCTTAATCTCAGTGGAGATATTTACTGATAAACAGCTACGTACGCAGCATGTTCATGTCGTTCTTTATGACCTTTAATCTCTCTCCCCTCACCTCAAATCAGATTCTTCTGAGGAGTTCCCAGTACATTATCCATTCCCCTGTGTAATTACCTTAACAAGCTCCAGCTGTTTTTATTCTCAGAATGTTTACTCCCTGATATACAGCTGCCTACCCCCTTCGTAAGTGCAGGGCCTAAATGAGCTTTTTTCTCTGTTCCCTCACCACAATCCAGATTCTTTTGGGGAGTTACCAGTACAGTAGCCATACCAGGAAGTACTTAATTTATTAAGCTACTGCTGTGCTTAATCTCAGTGGAGATATTTACTGATAAACTGCTACCTACGCAGCATGTTCATGTCGTTCCTAAATGAGCTTTTATCTCTCTCCCCTCACCACAAATCAGATTCTTCTGAGGAGTTCCCAGTACATTATCCTTTCCCCTGTGTAATTACCTTAACAAGCTCCAGCTGTTTTTATTCTCAGGTTTACTCCCTGATATACAGCTGCCCACCACCTTCGTAAGTGCAGGTCCTAAATGAGCTTTTTTCTCTGTTCCCTCACCACAATCCAGATTTTTTGGGGAGTTAACAGTACAGTAATCATACCAGGAAGTACTTAATTTATTAAGCTACTGCTTTTCTTAATCTCAGTGGAGATATTTACTGATAAACAGCTACCTACGCAGCATGTTCATATCGTTCTTAAATGAGCTTTTATCTCTCTCCCCTCACCACAAATCAGATTCTTCTGAGGAGTTCCCAGTACATTATCCTTTCCCCTGTGTAATTACCTTAACAAGCTCCAGCTGTTTTTATTCTCAGAAGGTTTACTCCCTAATATACAGCTGCCTACCACCTTCGTAAGTAAAGGTCCTAAATGAGCTTTTTTCTCTGTTCCCTCACCACAATCCAGATTCTTTTGTGGAGTTACCAGTACAGTACCCATACCAGGAAGTACTTAATTTATTAAGCTACTGCTTTTCTTAATCTCAGTGGAGATATTTATTGATAAACAGCTACCTAAACAGCATGTTCATGTCGTTCCTAAATGAGCTTTTATCTCTCTCCCCTCACCACAAATCAGATTCTTCTGAGGAGTTCCCAGTACATTATCCATTCCCCTGTGTAATTACCTTAACAAGCTCCAGCTCTTTTTATTCTCAGAAGGTTTACTCCCTGATATACAGCTGCCTACCCCCTTCGTAAGTGCAGGGCCTAAATGAGCTTTTTTCTCTGTTCCCTCACCACAATCCAGATTCTTTTGTGGAGTTACCAGTACAGTACCCATACCAGGAAGTACTTAATTTATTAAGCTACTGCTTTTCTTAATCTCAGTGGAGATATTTACTGATAAACAGCTACCTACACAGCATGTTCATGTCGTTCCTAAATGAGCTTTTATCTCTCTCCCCTCACCACAAATCAGATTCTTCTGAGGAGTTCCCAGTACATTATCCATTCCCCTGTGTAATTACCTTAACAAGTTCCAGCTGTTTTTATTCTCAGAAGGTTTACTCCCTGATATACAGCTGCCTACCCCCTTCGTAAGTGCAGGGCCTAAATGAGCTTTTTTCTCTGTTCCCTCACCACAATCCAGATTCTTTTGGGGAGTTACCAGTACAGTAGCCATACCAGGAAGTACTTACTTTATTAAGCTACTGCTGTGCTTAATCTCAGTGGAGATATTTACTGATAAACAGCTACCTACGCAGCATGTTCATGTCGTTCCTAAATGAGCTTTTATCTCTCTCCCCTCACCACAAATCAGATTCTTCTGAGGAGTTCCCAGTACATTATCCTTTCCCCTGTGTAATTACCTTAACAAGCTCCAGCTGTTTTTATTCTCAGGTTTACTCCCTGATATACAGCTGCCCACCCCCTTCGTAAGTGCAGGTCCTAAATGAGCTTTTTTCTCTGTTCCCTCACCACAATCCAGATTTTTTTGAGGAGTTAACAGTACAGTAATCATACCAGGAAGTACTTAATTTATTAAGCTACTGCTTTTCTTAATCTCAGTGGAGATATTTACTGATAAACAGCTACCTACGCAGCATGTTCATGTCGTTCCTAAATGAGCTTTTATCTCTCTCCCCTCACCACAAATCAGATTCTTCTGAGGAGTTCCCAGTACGTTATCCTTTCCCCTGTGTAATTACCTTAACAAGCTCCAGCTGTTTTTATTGTCAGAAGGTTTACTCCCTGATATACAGCTGCCTACCCCCTTCGTAAGTGCAGGTCCTATATGAGCTTTTTTCTCTGTTCCCTCACCACAATCCAGATTTTTTTGGGGAGTTACCTGTACAGTAACCATACCAGGAAGAACTTAATTTATTAAGCTACTGCTTTTCTTAATCTCAGTGGAGATATTTACTGATAAACAGCTACGTACGCAGCATGTTCATGTCGTTCTTAATGACCTTTAATCTCTCTCCCCTCACCTCAAATCAGATTCTTCTGAGGAGTTCCCAGTACATTATCCATACCCCTGTGTAATTACCTTAACAAGCTCCAGCTGTTTTTATTCTCAGAATGTTTACTCCCTGATATACAGCTGCCTACCCCCTTCGTAAGTGCAGGGCCTAAATGAGCTTTTTTCTCTGTTCCCTCACCACAATCCAGATTCTTTTGGGGAGTTACCAGTACAGTAGCCATACCAGGAAGTACTTAATTTATTAAGCTACTGCTGTGCTTAATCTCAGTGGAGATATTTACTGATAAACAGCTACCTACGCAGCATGTTCATGTCGTTCCTAAATGAGCTTTTATCTCTCTCCCCTCACCACAAATCAGATTCTTCTGAGGAGTTCCCAGTACATTATCCTTTCCCCTGTGTAATTACCTTAACAAGCTCCAGCTGTTTTTATTCTCAGGTTTACTCCCTGATATAAAGCTGCCCACCACCTTCGTAAGTGCAGGTCCTAAATGAGCTTTTTTCTCTGTTCCCTCACCACAATCCAGATTTTTTGGGGAGTTAACAGTACAGTAATCATACCAGGAAGTACTTAATTTATTAAGCTACTGCTTTTCTTAATCTCAGTGGAGATATTTACTGATAAACAGCTACCTACGCAGCATGTTCATATCGTTCCTAAATGAGCTTTTATCTCTCTCCCCTCACCACAAATCAGATTCTTCTGAGGAGTTCCCAGTACATTATCCTTTCCCCTGTGTAATTACCTTAACAAGCTCCAGCTGTTTTTATTCTCAGAAGGTTTACTCCCTAATATACAGCTGCCTACCACCTTCGTAAGTAAAGGTCCTAAATGAGCTTTTTTCTCTGTTCCCTCACCACAATCCAGATTCTTTTGTGGAGTTACCAGTACAGTACCCATACCAGGAAGTACTTAATTTATTAAGCTACTGCTTTTCTTAATCTCAGTGGAGATATTTATTGATAAACAGCTACCTACACAGCATGTTCATGTCGTTCCTAAATGAGCTTTTATCTCTCTCCCCTCACCACAAATCAGATTCTTCTGAGGAGTTCCCAGTACATTATCCATTCCCCTGTGTAATTACCTTAACAAGCTCCAGCTCTTTTTATTCTCAGAAGGTTTACTCCCTGATATACAGCTGCCTACCCCCTTCGTAAGTGCAGGGCCTAAATGAGCTTTTTTCTCTGTTCCCTCACCACAATCCAGATTCTTTTGGGGAGTTACCAGTACAGTAGCCATACCAGGAAGTACTTAATTTATTAAGCTACTGTTGTGCTTAATCTCAGTGGAGATATTTACTGATAAACAGCTACCTACGCAGCATGTTCATGTCGTTCCTAAATGAGCTTTTATCTCTCTCCCCTCACCACAAATCAGATTCTTCTGAGGAGTTCCCAGTACATTATCCATTCCCCTGTGTAATTACCTTAACAAGCTCCAGCTGTTTTTATTCTCAGAAGGTTTACTCCCTGATATACAGCTGCCTACCCCCTTCGTAAGTGCAGGGCCTAAATGAGCTTTTTTCTCTGTTCCCTCACCACAATCCAGATTCTTTTGGGGAGTTACCAGTACAGTAGCCATACCAGGAAGTACTTAATTTATTAAGCTACTGCTGTGCTTAATCTCAGTGGAGATATTTACTGATAAACAGCTACATACGCAGCATGTTCATGTCGTTCCTAAATGAGCTTTTATCTCTCTCCCCTCACCAGAAATCAGATTCTTCTGAGAAGTTCCCAGTACATTACCCTTTCCCCTGTGTAATTACCTTAACAAGCTCCAGCTGTTTTTATTCTCAGGTTTACTCCCTGATATACAGCTGCCCACCCCCTTCGTAAGTGCAGGTCCTAAATGAGCTTTTTTCTCTGTTCCCTCACCACAATCCAGATTTTTTTGGGGAGTTAACAGTACAGTAATCATACCAGGAAGTACTTAATTTATTAAGCTACTGCTTTTCTTAATCTCAGTGGAGATATTTACTGATAAACAGCTACCTACCCAGCATGTTCATGTCGTTCCTAAATGAGCTTTTATCTCTCTCCCCTCACAACAAATCAGATTCTTCTGAGGAGTTCCCAGTACATTATCCTTTCCCCTGTGTAATTACCTTAACAAGCTCCAGCTGTTTTATTCTCAGAATGTTTACTCCCTGATATGCAGTTGCCTACCCCCTTCGTAAGTGAAGGTCCTAAATGAGCTTTTTTCTCTGTTCCCTCACCACAATCCAGATTCTTTTGGGGAGTTACCAGTACAGTAACCATACCAGGAAGTACTTAATTTATTAAGCTACTGCTTTTCTTAATCTCAGTGGAGATATTTACTGATAAACAGCCACATACGCAGCATGTTCATGTCGTTCCTAAATGACCTTTTATCTCTCTCCCCTCACCACAATTCAGATTCTTCTGAGGACTTCCCAGTACATTATCCTTTCCCCTGTGTAATTACCTTAACAAGATCCAGCTGTTTTTATACTCAGAAGGTTTAATCCCTGATATACAGCTGCCTACCCCCTTCGTAAGTGCAGGTCCTAAATGAGCTTTTTTCTCTGTTCCCTCACCACAATCCAGATTCTTTTGGGGAGTTACCAGTACAGTAACCATACCAGGAAGTACTTAATTTATTAAGCTACTGCTTTTCTTAATCTCAGTGGAGATATTTACTGATAAACAGCTACCTACGCAGCATGTTCATGTCGTTCCTAAATGAGCTTTTATCTCTCTCCCCTCACCACAAATCAGATTCTTCTGAGGAGTTCCCAGTACATTATCCTTTCCTCTGTGTAATTACCTTAACAAGCTCCAGCTGTTTTTATTATCAGAAGGTTTACTCCCTGATATACAGCTGCCTACCCCCTTCGTAAGTGTAGGTCCTAAATGAGCTTTTTTCTCTGTTCCCTCACCACAATCCAGATTCTTTTGTGGAGTTACCAGTACAGTACCCATACCAGGAAGTACTTAATTTATTAAGCTACTGCTTTTCTTAATCTCAGTGGAGATATTTACTGATAAACAGCTACCTACACAGCATGTTCATGTCGTTCCTAAATGAGCTTTTATCTCTCTCCCCTCACCACAAATCAGATTCTTCTGAGGAGTTCCCAGTACATTATCCATTCCCCTGTGTAATTACCTTAACAAGTTCCAGCTGTTTTTATTCTCAGAAGGTTTACTCCCTGATATACAGCTGCCTACCCCCTTCGTAAGTGCAGGGCCTAAATGAGCTTTTTTCTCTGTTCCCTCACCACAATCCAGATTCTTTTGGGGAGTTACCAGTACAGTAGCCATACCAGGAACTACTTACTTTATTAAGCTACTGCTGTGCTTAATCTCAGTGGAGATATTTACTGATAAACAGCTACCTACGCAGCATGTTCATGTCGTTCCTAAATGAGCTTTTATCTCTCTCCCCTCACCACAAATCAGATTCTTCTGAGGAGTTCCCAGTACATTATCCTTTCCCCTGTGTAATTACCTTAACAAGCTCCAGCTGTTTTTATTCTCAGGTTTACTCCCTGATATACAGCTGCCCACCCCCTTCGTAAGTGCAGGTCCTAAATGAGCTTTTTTCTCTGTTCCCTCACCACAATCCAGATTTTTTTGAGGAGTTAACAGTACAGTAATCATACCAGGAAGTACTTAATTTATTAAGCTACTGCTTTTCTTAATCTCAGTGGAGATATTTACTGATAAACAGCTACCTACGCAGCATGTTCATGTCGTTCCTAAATGAGCTTTTATCTCTCTCCCCTCACCACAAATCAGATTCTTCTGAGGAGTTCCCAGTACGTTATCCTTTCCCCTGTGTAATTACCTTAACAAGCTCCAGCTGTTTTTATTGTCAGAAGGTTTACTCCCTGATATACAGCTGCCTACCCCCTTCGTAAGTGCAGGTCCTATATGAGCTTTTTTCTCTGTTCCCTCACCACAATCCAGATTTTTTTGGGGAGTTACCTGTACAGTAACCATACCAGGAAGTACTTAATTTATTAAGCTACTGCTTTTCTTAATCTCAGTGGAGATATTTACTGATAAACAGCTACGTACGCAGCATGTTCATGTCGTTCTTAATGACCTTTAATCTCTCTCCCCTCACCTCAAATCAGATTCTTCTGAGGAGTTCCCAGTACATTATCCATTCCCCTGTGTAATTACCTTAACAAGCTCCAGCTGTTTTTATTCTCAGAATGTTTACTCCCTGATATACAGCTGCCTACCCCCTTCGTAAGTGCAGGGCCTAAATGAGCTTTTTTCTCTGTTCCCTCACCACAATCCAGATTCTTTTGGGGAGTTACCAGTACAGTAGCCATACCAGGAAGTACTTAATTTATTAAGCTACTGCTGTGCTTAATCTCAGTGGAGATATTTACTGATAAACAGCTACCTACGCAGCATGTTCATGTCGTTCCTAAATGAGCTTTTATCTCTCTCCCCTCACCACAAATCAGATTCTTCTGAGGAGTTCCCAGTACATTATCCTTTCCCCTGTGTAATTACCTTAACAAGCTCCAGCTGTTTTTATTCTCAGGTTTACTCCCTGATATAAAGCTGCCCACCACCTTCGTAAGTGCAGGTCCTAAATGAGCTTTTTTCTCTGTTCCCTCACCACAATCCAGATTTTTTGGGGAGTTAACAGTACAGTAATCATACCAGGAAGTACTTAATTTATTAAGCTACTGCTTTTCTTAATCTCAGTGGAGATATTTACTGATAAACAGCTACCTACGCAGCATGTTCATATCGTTCCTAAATGAGCTTTTATCTCTCTCCCCTCACCACAAATCAGATTCTTCTGAGGAGTTCCCAGTACATTATCCTTTCCCCTGTGTAATTACCTTAACAAGCTCCAGCTGTTTTTATTCTCAGAAGGTTTACTCCCTAATATACAGCTGCCTACCACCTTCGTAAGTAAAGGTCCTAAATGAGCTTTTTTCTCTGTTCCCTCACCACAATCCAGATTCTTTTGTGGAGTTACCAGTACAGTACCCATACCAGGAAGTACTTAATTTATTAAGCTACTGCTTTTCTTAATCTCAGTGGAGATATTTATTGATAAACAGCTACCTACACAGCATGTTCATGTCGTTCCTAAATGAGCTTTTATCTCTCTCCCCTCACCACAAATCAGATTCTTCTGAGGAGTTCCCAGTACATTATCCATTCCCCTGTGTAATTACCTTAACAAGCTCCAGCTCTTTTTATTCTCAGAAGGTTTACTCCCTGATATACAGCTGCCTACCCCCTTCGTAAGTGCAGGGCCTAAATGAGCTTTTTTCTCTGTTCCCTCACCACAATCCAGATTCTTTTGGGGAGTTACCAGTACAGTAGCCATACCAGGAAGTACTTAATTTATTAAGCTACTGTTGTGCTTAATCTCAGTGGAGATATTTACTGATAAACAGCTACCTACGCAGCATGTTCATGTCGTTCCTAAATGAGCTTTTATCTCTCTCCCCTCACCACAAATCAGATTCTTCTGAGGAGTTCCCAGTACATTATCCATTCCCCTGTGTAATTACCTTAACAAGCTCCAGCTGTTTTTATTCTCAGAAGGTTTACTCCCTGATATACAGCTGCCTACCCCCTTCGTAAGTGCAGGGCCTAAATGAGCTTTTTTCTCTGTTCCCTCACCACAATCCAGATTCTTTTGGGGAGTTACCAGTACAGTAGCCATACCAGGAAGTACTTAATTTATTAAGCTACTGCTGTGCTTAATCTCAGTGGAGATATTTACTGATAAACAGCTACATACGCAGCATGTTCATGTCGTTCCTAAATGAGCTTTTATCTCTCTCCCCTCACCAGAAATCAGATTCTTCTGAGAAGTTCCCAGTACATTACCCTTTCCCCTGTGTAATTACCTTAACAAGCTCCAGCTGTTTTTATTCTCAGGTTTACTCCCTGATATACAGCTGCCCACCCCCTTCGTAAGTGCAGGTCCTAAATGAGCTTTTTTCTCTGTTCCCTCACCACAATCCAGATTTTTTTGGGGAGTTAACAGTACAGTAATCATACCAGGAAGTACTTAATTTATTAAGCTACTGCTTTTCTTAATCTCAGTGGAGATATTTACTGATAAACAGCTACCTACCCAGCATGTTCATGTCGTTCCTAAATGAGCTTTTATCTCTCTCCCCTCACAACAAATCAGATTCTTCTGAGGAGTTCCCAGTACATTATCCTTTCCCCTGTGTAATTACCTTAACAAGCTCCAGCTGTTTTATTCTCAGAATGTTTACTCCCTGATATACAGTTGCCTACCCCCTTCGTAAGTGAAGGTCCTAAATGAGCTTTTTTCTCTGTTCCCTCACCACAATCCAGATTCTTTTGGGGAGTTACCAGTACAGTAACCATACCAGGAAGTACTTAATTTATTAAGCTACTGCTTTTCTTAATCTCAGTGGAGATATTTACTGATAAACAGCCACATACGCAGCATGTTCATGTCGTTCCTAAATGACCTTTTATCTCTCTCCCCTCACCACAATTCAGATTCTTCTGAGGACTTCCCAGTACATTATCCTTTCCCCTGTGTAATTACCTTAACAAGCTCCAGCTGTTTTTATACTCAGAAGGTTTAATCCCTGATATACAGCTGCCTACCCCCTTCGTAAGTGCAGGTCCTAAATGAGCTTTTTTCTCTGTTCCCTCACCACAATCCAGATTCTTTTGGGGAGTTACCAGTACAGTAACCATACCAGGAAGTACTTAATTTATTAAGCTACTGCTTTTCTTAATCTCAGTGGAGATATTTACTGATAAACAGCTACCTACGCAGCATGTTCATGTCGTTCCTAAATGAGCTTTTATCTCTCTCCCCTCACCACAAATCAGATTCTTCTGAGGAGTTCCCAGTACATTATCCTTTCCTCTGTGTAATTACCTTAACAAGCTCCAGCTGTTTTTATTATCAGAAGGTTTACTCCCTGATATACAGCTGCCTACCCCCTTCGTAAGTGTAGGTCCTAAATGAGCTTTTTTCTCTGTTCCCTCACCACAATCCAGATTCTTTTGTGGAGTTACCAGTACAGTACCCATACCAGGAAGTACTTAATTTATTAAGCTACTGCTTTTCTTAATCTCAGTGGAGATATTTACTGATAAACAGCTACCTACACAGCATGTTCATGTCGTTCCTAAATGAGCTTTTATCTCTCTCCCCTCACCACAAATCAGATTCTTCTGAGGAGTTCCCAGTACATTATCCATTCCCCTGTGTAATTACCTTAACAAGTTCCAGCTGTTTTTATTCTCAGAAGGTTTACTCCCTGATATACAGCTGCCTACCCCCTTCGTAAGTGCAGGGCCTAAATGAGCTTTTTTCTCTGTTCCCTCACCACAATCCAGATTCTTTTGGGGAGTTACCAGTACAGTAGCCATACCAGGAACTACTTACTTTATTAAGCTACTGCTGTGCTTAATCTCAGTGGAGATATTTACTGATAAACAGCTACCTACGCAGCATGTTCATGTCGTTCCTAAATGAGCTTTTATCTCTCTCCCCTCACCACAAATCAGATTCTTCTGAGGAGTTCCCAGTACATTATCCTTTCCCCTGTGTAATTACCTTAACAAGCTCCAGCTGTTTTTATTCTCAGGTTTACTCCCTGATATACAGCTGCCCACCCCCTTCGTAAGTGCAGGTCCTAAATGAGCTTTTTTCTCTGTTCCCTCACCACAATCCAGATTTTTTTGGGGAGTTAACAGTACAGTAATCATACCAGGAAGTACTTAATTTATTAAGCTACTGCTTTTCTTAATCTCAGTGGAGATATTTACTGATAAACAGCTACCTACGCAGCATGTTCATGTCGTTCCTAAATGAGCTTTTATCTCTCTCCCCTCACCACAAATCAGATTCTTCTGAGGAGTTCCCAGTACATTATCCTTTCCCCTGTGTAATTACCTTAACAAGCTCCAGCTGTTTTTATTATCAGAAGGTTTACTCCCTGATATACAGCTGCCTACCCCCTTCGTAAGTGTAGGTCCTAAATGAGCTTTTTTCTCTGTTCCCTCACCACAATCCAGATTCTTTTGTGGAGTTACCAGTACAGTACCCATACCAGGAAGTACTTAATTTATTAAGCTACTGCTTTTCTTAATCTCAGTGGAGATATTTACTGATAAACAGCTAACTACACAGCATGTTCATGTCGTTCCTAAATGAGCTTTTATCTCTCTCCCCTCACCACAAATCAGATTCTTCTGAGGAGTTCCCAGTACATTATCCATTCCCCTGTGTAATTACCTTAACAAGTTCCAGCTGTTTTTATTCTCAGAAGGTTTACTCCCTGATATACAGCTGCCTACCCCCTTCGTAAGTGCAGGGCATAAATGAGGTTTTTTCTCTGTTCCCTCACCACAATCCAGATTCTTTTGGGGAGTTACCAGTACAGTAGCCATACCAGGAAGTACTTACTTTATTAAGCTACTGCTGTGCTTAATCTCAGTGGAGATATTTACTGATAAACAGCTACCTACGCAGCATGTTCATGTCGTTCCTAAATGAGCTTTTATCTCTCTCCCCTCACCACAAATCAGATTCTTCTGAGGAGTTCCCAGTACATTATCCTTTCCCCTGTGTAATTACCTTAACAAGCTCCAGCTGTTTTTATTCTCAGAAGGTTTACTCCCTGATATACAGCTGCCCACCCCCTTCGTAAGTGCAGGTCCTAAATGAGCTTTTTTCTCTGTTCCCTCACCACAATCCAGATTTTTTTGGGGAGTTAACAGTACAGTAATCATACCAGGAAGTACTTAATTTATTAAGCTACTGCTTTTCTTAATCTCAGTGGAGATATTTACTGATAAACAGCTACGTACGCAGCATGTTCATGTCGTTCTTAATGACCTTTAATCTCTCTCCCCTCACCTCAAATCAGATTCTTCTGAGGAGTTCCCAGTACATTATCCATTCCCCTGTGTAATTACCTTAACAAGCTCCAGCTGTTTTTATTCTCAGAATGTTTACTCCCTGATATACAGCTGCCTACCCCCTTCGTAAGTGCAGGGCCTAAATGAGCTTTTTTCTCTGTTCCCTCACCACAATCCAGATTCTTTTGGGGAGTTACCAGTACAGTAGGCATACCAGGAAGTACTTAATTTATTAAGCTACTGCTGTGCTTAATCTCAGTGGAGATATTTACTGATAAACAGCTACCTACACAGCATGTTCATGTCGTTCCTAAATGAGCTTTTATCTCTCTCCCCTCACCACAAATCAGATTCTTCTGAGGAGTTCCCAGTACATTATCCTTTCCCCTGTGTAATTACCTTAACAAGCTCCAGCTGTTTTTATTCTCAGGTTTACTCCCTGATATACAGCTGCCCACCACCTTCGTAAGTGCAGGTCCTAAATGAGCTTTTTTCTCTGTTCCCTCACCACAATCCAGATTTTTTGGGGAGTTAACAGTACAGTAATCATACCAGGAAGTACTTAATTTATTAAGCTACTGCTTTTCTTAATCTCAGTGGAGATATTTACTGATAAACAGCTACCTACGCAGCATGTTCATATCGTTCCTAAATGAGCTTTTATCTCTCTCCCCTCACCACAAATCAGATTCTTCTGAGGAGTTCCCAGTACATTATCCTTTCCCCTGTGTAATTACCTTAACAAGCTCCAGCTGTTTTTATTCTCAGAAGGTTTACTCCCTAATATACAGCTGCCTACCACCTTCGTAAGTAAAGGTCCTAAATGAGCTTTTTTCTCTGTTCCCTCACCACAATCCAGATTCTTTTGTGGAGTTACCAGTACAGTACCCATACCAGGAAGTACTTAATTTATTAAGCTACTGCTTTTCTTAATCTCAGTGGAGATATTTATTGATAAACAGCTACCTAAACAGCATGTTCATGTCGTTCCTAAATGAGCTTTTATCTCTCTCCCCTCACCACAAATCAGATTCTTCTGAGGAGTTCCCAGTACATTATCCATTCCCCTGTGTAATTACCTTAACAAGCTCCAGCTCTTTTTATTCTCAGAAGGTTTACTCCCTGATATACAGCTGCCTACCCCCTTCGTAAGTGCAGGGCCTAAATGAGCTTTTTTCTCTGTTCCCTCACCACAATCCAGATTCTTTTGTGGAGTTACCAGTACAGTACCCATACCAGGAAGTACTTAATTTATTAAGCTACTGCTTTTCTTAATCTCAGTGGAGATATTTACTGATAAACAGCTACCTACACAGCATGTTCATGTCGTTCCTAAATGAGCTTTTATCTCTCTCCCCTCACCACAAATCAGATTCTTCTGAGGAGTTCCCAGTACATTATCCATTCCCCTGTGTAATTACCTTAACAAGTTCCAGCTGTTTTTATTCTCAGAAGGTTTACTCCCTGATATACAGCTGCCTACCCCCTTCGTAAGTGCAGGGCCTAAATGAGCTTTTTTCTCTGTTCCCTCACCACAATCCAGATTCTTTTGGGGAGTTACCAGTACAGTAGCCATACCAGGAAGTACTTACTTTATTAAGCTACTGCTGTGCTTAATCTCAGTGGAGATATTTACTGATAAACAGCTACCTACGCAGCATGTTCATGTCGTTCCTAAATGAGCTTTTATCTCTCTCCCCTCACCACAAATCAGATTCTTCTGACTAGTTCCCAGTACATTATCCTTTCCCCTGTGTAATTACCTTAACAAGCTCCAGCTGTTTTTATTCTCAGGTTTACTCCCTGATATACAGCTGCCCACCCCCTTCGTAAGTGCAGGTCCTAAATGAGCTTTTTTCTCTGTTCCCTCACCACAATCCAGATTTTTTTGGGGAGTTAACAGTACAGTAATCATACCAGGAAGTACTTAATTTATTAAGCTACTGCTTTTCTTAATCTCAGTGGAGATATTTACTGATAAACAGCTACCTACGCAGCATGTTCATGTCGTTCCTAAATGAGCTTTTATCTCTCTCCCCTCACCACAAATCAGATTCTTCTGAGGAGTTCCCAGTACGTTATCCTTTCCCCTGTGTAATTACCTTAACAAGCTCCAGCTGTTTTTATTCTCAGAAGGTTTACTCCCTGATATACAGCTGCCTACCCCCTTCGTAAGTGCAGGTCCTATATGAGCTTTTTTCTCTGTTCCCTCACCACAATCCAGATTTTTTTGGGGAGTTACCTGTACAGTAACCATACCAGGAAGTACTTAATTTATTAAGCTACTGCTTTTCTTAATCTCAGTGGAGATATTTACTGATAAACAGCTACGTACGCAGCATGTTCATGTCGTTCTTAATGACCTTTAATCTCTCTCCCCTCACCTCAAATCAGATTCTTCTGAGGAGTTCCCAGTACATTATCCATTCCCCTGTGTAATTACCTTAACAAGCTCCAGCTGTTTTTATTCTCAGAATGTTTACTCCCTGATATACAGCTGCCTACCCCCTTCGTAAGTGCAGGGCCTAAATGAGCTTTTTTCTCTGTTCCCTCACCACAATCCAGATTCTTTTGGGGAGTTACCAGTACAGTAGCCATACCAGGAAGTACTTAATTTATTAAGCTACTGCTGTGCTTAATCTCAGTGGAGATATTTACTGATAAACAGCTACCTACGCAGCATGTTCATGTCGTTCCTAAATGAGCTTTTATCTCTCTCCCCTCACCACAAATCAGATTCTTCTGAGGAGTTCCCAGTACATTATCCTTTCCCCTGTGTAATTACCTTAACAAGCTCCAGCTGTTTTTATTCTCAGGTTTACTCCCTGATATACAGCTGCCCACCACCTTCGTAAGTGCAGGTCCTAAATGAGCTTTTTTCTCTGTTCCCTCACCACAATCCAGATTTTTTGGGGAGTTAACAGTACAGTAATCATACCAGGAAGTACTTAATTTATTAAGCTACTGCTTTTCTTAATCTCAGTGGAGATATTTACTGATAAACAGCTACCTACGCAGCATGTTCATATCGTTCCTAAATGAGCTTTTATCTCTCTCCCCTCACCACAAATCAGATTCTTCTGAGGAGTTCCCAGTACATTATCCTTTCCCCTGTGTAATTACCTTAACAAGCTCCAGCTGTTTTTATTCTCAGAAGGTTTACTCCCTAATATACAGCTGCCTACCACCTTCGTAAGTAAAGTTCCTAAATGAGCTTTTTTCTCTGTTCCCTCACCACAATCCAGATTCTTTTGTGGAGTTACCAGTACAGTACCCATACCAGGAATTACTTAATTTATTAAGCTACTGCTTTTCTTAATCTCAGTGGAGATATTTATTGATAAACAGCTACCTAAACAGCATGTTCATGTCGTTCCTAAATGAGCTTTTATCTCTCTCCCCTCACCACAAATCAGATTCTTCTGAGGAGTTCCCAGTACATTATCCATTCCCCTGTGTAATTACCTTAACAAGCTCCAGCTCTTTTTATTCTCAGAAGGTTTACTCCCTGATATACAGCTGCCTACCCCCTTCGTAAGTGCAGGGCCTAAATGAGCTTTTTTCTCTGTTCCCTCACCACAATCCAGATTCTTTTGTGGAGTTACCAGTACAGTACCCATACCAGGAAGTACTTAATTTATTAAGCTACTGCTTTTCTTAATATCAGTGGAGATATTTACTGATAAACAGCTACCTACACAGCATGTTCATGTCGTTCCTAAATGAGCTTTTATCTCTCTCCCCTCACCACAAATCAGATTCTTCTGAGGAGTTCCCAGTACATTATCCATTCCCCTGTGTAATTACCTTAACAAGTTCCAGCTGTTTTTATTCTCAGAAGGTTTACTCCCTGATATACAGCTGCCTACCCCCTTCGTAAGTGCAGGGCCTAAATGAGCTTTTTTCTCTGTTCCCTCACCACAATCCAGATTCTTTTGGGGAGTTACCAGTACAGTAGCCATACCAGGAAGTACTTACTTTATTAAGCTACTGCTGTGCTTAATCTCAGTGGAGATATTTACTGATAAACAGCTACCTACGCAGCATGTTCATGTCGTTCCTAAATGAGCTTTTATCTCTCTCCCCTCACCACAAATCAGATTCTTCTGAGGAGTTCCCAGTACATTATCCTTTCCCCTGTGTAATTACCTTAACAAGCTCCAGCTGTTTTTATTCTCAGGTTTACTCCCTGATATACAGCTGCCCACCCCCTTCGTAAGTGCAGGTCCTAAATGAGCTTTTTTCTCTGTTCCCTCACCACAATCCAGATTTTTTTGGGGAGTTAACAGTACAGTAATCATACCAGGAAGTACTTAATTTATTAAGCTACTGCTTTTCTTAATCTCAGTGGAGATATTTACTGATAAACAGCTACCTATGCAGCATGTTCATGTCGTTCCTAAATGAGCTTTTATCTCTCTCCCCTCACCACAAATCAGATTCTTCTGAGGAGTTCCCAGTACGTTATCCTTTCCCCTGTGTAATTACCTTAACAAGCTCCAGCTGTTTTTATTCTCAGAAGGTTTACTCCCTGATATACAGCTGCCTACCCCCTTCGTAAGTGCAGGTCCTATATGAGCTTTTTTCTCTGTTCCCTCACCACAATCCAGATTTTTTTGGGGAGTTACCTGTACAGTAACCATACCAGGAAGTACTTAATTTATTAAGCTACTGCTTTTCTTAATCTCAGTGGAGATATTTACTGATAAACAGCTACGTACGCAGCATGTTCATGTCGTTCTTAATGACCTTTAATCTCTCTCCCCTCACCTCAAATCAGATTCTTCTGAGGAGTTCCCAGTAGATTATCCATTCCCCAGTGTAATTACCTTAACAAGCTCCAGCTGTTTTTATTCTCAGAATGTTTACTCCCTGATATACAGCTGCCTACCCCCTTCGTAAGTGCAGGGCCTAAATGAGCTTTTTTCTCTGTTCCCTCACCACAATCCAGATTCTTTTGGGGAGTTACCAGTACAGTAGCCATACCAGGAAGTACTTAATTTATTAAGCTACTGCTGTGCTTAATCTCAGTGGAGATATTTACTGATAAACAGCTACCTACGCAGCATGTTCATGTCGTTCCTAAATGAGCTTTTATCTCTCTCCCCTCACCACAAATCAGATTCTTCTGAGGAGTTCCCAGTACATTATCCTTTCCCCTGTGTAATTACCTTAACAAGCTTCAGCTGTTTTTATTCTCAGGTTTACTCCCTGATATACAGCTGCCCACCACCTTCGTAAGTGCAGGTCCTAAATGAGCTTTTTTCTCTGTTCCCTCACCACAATCCAGATTTTTTGGGGAGTTAACAGTACAGTAATCATACCAGGAAGTACTTAATTTATTAAGCTACTGCTTTTCTTAATCTCAGTGGAGATATTTACTGATAAACAGCTACCTACGCAGCATGTTCATATCGTTCCTAAATGAGCTTTTATCTCTCTCCCCTCACCACAAATCAGATTCTTCTGAGGAGTTCCCAGTACATTATCCTTTCCCCTGTGTAATTACCTTAACAAGCTCCAGCTGTTTTTATTCTCAGAAGGTTTACTCCCTAATATACAGCTGCCTACCCCCTTCGTAAGTGCAGGTCCTAAATGAGCTTTTTTCTCTGTTCCCTCACCACAATCCCGATTCTTTTGGGGAGTTACCAGTACAGTAAAAATACCAGGAAGTACTTAATTTATTCAGCTACTGCTTTTCATAATCTCAGTGGAGATATTTATTGATAAACAGCTACCTACGCAGCATGTTCATGTCGTTCCTAAATGAGCTTTTATCTCTCTCCCCTCACCACAAATCAGATTCTTCTGAGGAGTTCCCAGTACATTATCCTTTCCCCTGTGTAATTACCTTAACAAGCTCCAGCTGTTTTTTTTCTCAGAAGGTTTACTCCCTGATATACAGCTGCCTACCCCCTTCGTAAGTGCAGGTCCTAAATGAGCTTTTTTCTCTGTTCCCTCACCACAATCCCGATTCTTTTGGGGAGTTACCAGTACAGTAAAAATACCAGGAAGTACTTAATTTATTAAGCTACTGCTTTTCTTAATCTCAGTGGAGATATTTACTGATAAACAGCTACCTACGCAGCATGTTCATGTCGTTCCTAAATGAGCTTTTATCTCTCTCCCCTCACCACAAATCAGATTCTTCTGAGGAGTTCCCAGTACCTTATCCTTTCCCCTGTGTAATTACCTTAACAAGCTCCAGCTGTTTTTATTCTCAGAAGGTTTACTCCCTGATATACAGCTACCTAACCCCTTCGCAAGTGCAGGTCCTAAGTGAGCTTTTTTCTCTGTTCCCTCACCACAATCCAGATTCTTTTGGGGAGTTACCAGTACAGTAACCATACCAAAAAGTACTTAATTTATTAAGCTACTGCTTTTCTTAATCTCAGTGGAGATATTTACTGATAAACAGCTACCTACGCAGCATGTTCATGTCATTCCAAAATGAGCTTTTATCTCTCTCCCCTCACCAAAAATCAGATTCTTCTGAGGAGATCCCAGTACATTATCCTTTCCCCTGTGTAATTACCTTAACAAGGTCCAGCTGGTTTTATTCTCAGAAGGTTTACTCCCTGATATACAGCTGCCTACCCCCTTCGTAAGTGCAGGTCCTAAATGAGCTTTTTTCTCTGTTCCCTCACCACAATCCCGATTCTTTTGGGGAGTTACCAGTACATTAACCATACCAGGAAGTACTTAATTTATTAAGCTACTGCTTTTCTTAATCTCAGTGGAGATATTTACTGATAAACAGCTACGTACGCAGCATGTTCATGTCGTTCCTAAATGAGCTTTTTCTCTCTCCCCTCACCACAAATCAGATTCTTCTGAGAAGTTCCCAGTACATTATCCTTTCCCCTGTGTAATTACCTTAACAAGCTCCAGCTGTTTTTATTCTCAGAAGGTTGACTCCCTGATATACAGCTGCCTACCCCCTTCGTAAGTGCAGGTCCTAAATGAGCTTTTTTCTCTGTTCCCTCACCACAATCCAGATTCTTTTGGGGAGTTACCAGTACATTAACCATACCAGGAAGTACTTAATTTATTAAGCTACTGCTTTTCTTAATCTCAGTGGAGATATTTACTGATAAACAGCTACCTAGGCAGCACGTTCATGTCGTTCCTAAATGAGTTTTTATCTCTCTCCCCTCACCACAAATCAGATTCTTCTGAGCAGTTCCCAGTACATTATCCTTTCCCCTTTGTAATTACCTTAACACCTCCAGCTGTTTTTATTCTCAGAAGGTTTACTCCCTGATATACAGCTGCCTACCCCCTTCGTAAGTGCAGGTCCTAAATGAGCTTTTTTCTCTGTTTACTCACCACAATCCAGATTCTTTTGGGGAGTTACCAGGACAGTAAGCATACCAGGAAGTACTTAATTTATTAAGCTACTGCTTTTTTTAATCTCATTGGAGATATTTACTGATAAATAGCCTCGTACGCAGCATGTTCATGTCGTTCCTCTATGAGATTTTATCTCTCTCCCCTCACCACAAATCAGATTCTTCTGAGGAGTTCCCAGTACATTATCCTTTCCCCTGTGTAATTACCTTAACAAGCTCCAGCTGTTTTTATTCTCAGAAGGTTTACTCCCTGATATACAGCTGCCTACACACTTCGTAAGTGCAGGTCTTAAATGAGCTTTTTTCTCTGTTCCCTCACCACAATCCAGATTCTTTTGGGGAGTTACCAGTACAATAACCATACCAGGAAGTACTTAATTTATTAAGCTACTGCTTTTCTTAATCTCAGTGTAGATATTTACTGATAATCAGCTACCTACGCAGCATGTTCATGTCGTTCCTAAATGAGCTTTTATCTGTCTCCCCTCACCACAAATCAGATTCTTCTGAGGAGTTCCCAGTACATTATCCTTTCCCCTGTGTAATTACCTTAACAAGCTCCAGCTGTTTTTATTCTCAGAAGGTTTACTCCCTGATATACAGCTGCCTAACCCCTTCGTAAGTGCAGGTCCTAAATGAGCTTTTTTCTCTGTTCCCTCACCACAATCCAGATTCTTTTGGGGAGTTACCAGTACAGTAACCATACCAGGAAGTACTTAATTTATTAAGCTACTGCTTTTCTTAATCTCAGTGGAGATATTTACTGATAAACAGCTACATACGCAGCATGTTCATGTCGTTCCTAAATGAGCTTTTATCTCTCTCCCCTCACCACAAATCAGATTCTTCTGAGGAGTTCCCAGTACATTATCCTATCCCCTGTGTAATTACCTTAACAAGCTCCAGCTGTTTTTATTCTCAGAAGGTTTACTCCCTGATAAACAACTACCTACGCAGCATGTTCATATCGTTCCTAAATGAGCTTTTATCTCTCTCCCCTCACCACAAATCAGATTCTTCTCAGGAGTTCCCAGTACATTATCCTTTCCCATGTGTAATTACCTTAACAAGCTCCAGCTGTTTTTATTCTCAGAAGGTTTACTCCCTGATATACAGCTGCCTAACCCCTTCGCAAGTGCAGGTCCTAAGTGAGCTTTTTTCTCTGTTCCCTCACCACAATCCAGATTCTTTTGGGGAGTTACCAGTACAGTAACCATACCAAAAAGTACTTAATTTATTAAGCTACTGCTTTTCTTAATCTCAGTGGAGATACTTACTGATAAACAGCTACCTACGCAGCATGTTCATGTCATTCCTAAATGAGCTTTTATCTCTCTCCCCTCACCAAAAATCAGATTCTTCTGAGGAGATCCCAGTACATTATCCTTTCCCCTGTGTAATTACCTTAACAAGCTCCAGCTGTTTTTATTCTCAGAAGGTTTACTCCCTGATATACAGCTGCCTACCCCCTTCGTAAGTGCAGGTCCTAAATGAGCTTTTTTCTCTGTTCCCTCACCACAATCCCGATTCTTTTGGGGAGTTACCAGTACATTAACCATACCAGGAAGTACTTCATTGATTAAGCTACTGCTTTTCTTAATCTCAGTGGAGATATTTACTGATAAACAGCTACCTACGCAGCATGTTCATGTCGTTCCTAAATGAGCTTTTTCTCTCTCCCCTCACCACAAATCAGATTCTTCTGAGAAGTTCCCAGTACATTATCCTTTCCCCTGTGTAATTACCTTAACAAGCTACAGCTGGTTTTATTCTCAGAAGGTTTACTCCCTGATATACAGCTGCCTACCCCTTTCGTAAGTGCAGGTGTAAATGAGCTTTTTTCTCTGTTCCCTCACCACAATCCAGATTCGTTTGGGGAGTTACCATTACAGTAACCATACCAGGAAGTACTTAATTTATTAAGCTACTGCTTTTTTTAATCTCAATGGATATATTTACTGATAAACAGCTACCTACGCAGCATGTTCATGTCGTTCCTAAATGAGCTTTTATCTCTCTCCCCTCACCACAAATCAGATTCTTCTGAGGAGTTCCCAGTACATTATCCTTTCCGCTGTGTAGTTACCTTAACAAGCTCCAGCTGTTTTTATCCTCAGAAGGTTACCTCCCTGATATACAGCGGACTACCCCCTTTGTAAGTGTAGGTCTTAAATGAGCTTTTCTCTCTGTTCACTCACCACAATCCAGATTCTTTTGGGGAGTTACCAGTACAGTAACCATACCAGGAAGTACTTAATTTATTAAGCTACTGCTTTTCTTAATCTCAGTGGAGATATTTACTGATAAACAGCTACGTACGCAGCATGTTCATGTCGTTCCTAAATGAGCTTTTATCTCTCACCCCTCACCACAAATCAGATTCTTCTGAGGAGTTCCCAGTACATTATCCTTTCCCCTGTGTAATAACCTTAACAAGCTCCAGCTGTTTTTATTCTCAGAAGGTTTACTCCCTGATATACAGCTGCCTACCCCCTTCGAAATTGCAGGTCCTAAATGAGCTTTTTTCTCTGTTCCCTCACCAAAATCCAGATTCTTTTGGGGAGTTACCAGTACAGTAACCATACCAGGAAGTACTTAATTTATTAAGCTACTGCTTTTCTTAATCTCAGTGGAGATATTTACTGATAAACAGCTACCTACGCAGCATGTTCATGTCGTTCGTAAATGAGCTTTATCTCTCTCCACTCACCACAATTGAGATTCTTCTGAGGAGTTCCCAGTACATTATCCTTTCCCCTGTGTAATTACCTTAACAAGCTCCAGCTGTTTTTATTCTCAGAACGTTTACTCCCTGATATACAGCTGTCTACCCCCTTCGTAAGTGTAGGTCCTAAATGAGCTTTTTTCTCTGTTCCCTCACCACAATCCAGATTCTTTTGTGGAGTGATCAGTACAGTAACCATACCAGGAAGTACTTAATTTATTAAGCTACTGCGTTTCTTAATCTCAGTGTAGATATTTACTGATAAACTGCTACCTATGCAGCATGTTCATGTCGTTCATAAATGAGCTTTTATCTCTCTCCCCTCACCACAAATCAGATTCTTCTGAGGAGTTCCCAGTACATTATCCTTTACCCTGTGTAATTACCTTAACAAGCTCCAGCTGTTTTTATTCTCAGAAGGTTTACTCCCTGATGTACAGCTGCCTACGCCCTTGGTAAGTGCAGGTCCTAAATGAGCTTTTTTCTCTGTTCCCTCACCACAATCCAGATTCTTTTGGGGAGTTATCAGTACAGTAACCATACCAGGAAGTACTTAATTTATTAAGCTACTGCTTTGCTTAATCTCAGTGGAGATATTTACTGATAAACAGCTACGTACGCAGCATGTTCATGTCGTTCCTAAATGAGCTTTTATCTCTCTCCCCTCACCACAAATCAGATTCTTCTGAGGAGTTCCCAGGACATTATCCTTTCCCCTGTGTAATTACCTTAACAAGCTCCAGCTGTTTTTATTCTCAGAAGTTTTACTCCCTGATATACAGCTGCCTACCCCCTTCGTAAGTGCAGGTCCTAAATGAGCTTATTTCTCTGTTCCCTAACCACAATCCAGATTCTTTGGGGGACTTACGAGTACAGTAACCATACCAGGAAGTAATTCATTTATTAAGCTACTGCTTTTCTTAATGTCAGTGAAGATATTTACTGATAAGCAGCTACGTACACAGCATGTTCATGTCGTTCCTTAATGAGCTTTTGTCTCTCTCCCCTCACCACAAATCAGATTCTTCTGAGGAGTTCCCAGTACATTATCCTTTCCCTTGTGTAATTACCTTAACAAGCTCCAGCTGTTTTGATTCTCAGAAGGTTTACTCCCTGATATACAGCTTCCTACCCCCTTCGTAAGTGCAGGTCCTAAATGAGCTTTTTCCTCTGTTCCCTCACCACAATCCAGATTGTTTTGGGGAGTTACAAGTAGAGTAACCATACCAGGAAGTACTTAATTTATTAAGCTACTGCTTTGCTTAATCTCAGTGGAGATATTTACTGATAAACAGCTACGTACGCAGCATGTTCATGTCGTTCCTAAATGAGCTTTTATCTCTCTCCCCTCACCACAAATCAGATTCTTCTGAGGAGTTCCCAGTACATTATCCTTTCCCCTGTGTAATTACCTTAACAATCTCCAGCTGTTTTTATTCTCAGAAGGTTTACTCCCTGATATACAGCTGCCTACCCCCTTCGTAAGTGCAGGTCCTAAATGAGCTTTTTTCTCTGTTCCCTCACCACAATCCAGATTCTTTTGGGGAGTTCCCAGTACAGTAACCATACCAGGAAGTACTTAATTTTTTAAGTTACTGCTTTTCTTAATCTCAGGGGAGATATTTACTGATAAACAGCTACGTACGCAGCATGTTCATGTCGTTCCTAAATGAGCTTTTATCTCTCTCCCCTCACCACAAATCAGATTCTTCTGAGGAGTTCCCAGTACATTATCCTTTCCCCTGTGTAATTACCTTAACAAGCTCCACCTGTTTTTATTCTCAGAAGGTTTAATCCCTGATATACAGCTGCCTACCCCCTTCGTAAGTGCAGGTCCTAAATGAGCTTTTTTCTCTGTTCCCTCACCACAATCCAGATTCTTTTGGGGAGTTACCAGTACAGTAACCATAAAAGGAAGTACTTAATTTATTAAGCTACTGCTTTTCTTAATCTCAGTGGAGATATTTACTGATAAACAGCTATGTATGCAGCATGTTCCTGTCGTTCCTAAATGAGCTTTTATCTCTCTCCCCTCACCACAAATCAGATTCTTCTGAGGAGTTCCCAGTACATTATCCTTTCCCCTGTGTAATTACCTTAACAAGCTCGAGCTGTTTTTATTCTCAGAAGGTTTACTCCCTGATATACAGCTGCCTACCCCCTTCGAAAGTGCAGGTCCTAAATGAGCTTTTTTCTCTGTTCCCTCACCACAATCCAGATTCTTTTGTGGAGTTACCAGTACAGTAACCATACCAGGAATTACTTAATTTATTAAGCTACTGCTTTTCTTAATCTCATTGGAGATATTTACTGATAAACAGCTACCTACGCAGCATATTCATGTCGTTCATAATTGAGCTTTTATCTCTCTCCCCTCACCACAAATCTGATACTTCTGAGGAGTTCCCGGTACATTATCCTTTCCCCTTGTGTAATTACTTTAACAAGTTCCAGCTGTTTTTATTCACAGAAGATTTACTCCCTGATATACAGCTGCCTACCCCCTTAGTAAGTGCAGGTCCTAAATGAGCTTTTTTCTCTGTTCCCTCACCACAATCCAGATTCTTTGGGGAGTTACCAGTACAGTATCCATACCAGGAAGTACTTAAGTTATTAAGCTACTGCTTTTCTTAATCTCAGTGGAGATATTTACTGATAAACAGCTACGTACGCAGCATGTTCATGCCGTTCCTAAATGAGCTTTTATCGCTCTCTCCTCACCAAAAATCAGATTCTTCTGAGGAGTTCCCAGTACATTATCCTTTCCCCTATGTAATTACCTTAACAAGCTCCAGCTGTTTTTATTCTCAGAAGGTTTACTCCCTGATGTACAGCTGCCTACGCCCTTGGTAAGTGCAGGTCCTAAATGAGCTTTTTTCTCTGTTCCCTCACCACAATCCAGAATCTTTTGGGCAGTTACCAGTACAGTAACCATACCAGGAAGTACTTAATTTATTAAGCTACTGCTTTTCTTAATCTCAGTGGAGATATTTACTGATAAACAGCTACCTACGCAGCATGTTCATGTCGTTCCTAAATGAGCTTTTATCTCTCACCCCTCACCACAAATTAGATTCTTCTGAGGAGTTCCCAGTACTTCATCTTTTCCCCTGTGTAATTACCTTAACAAGCTCCAGCTGTTTTAATTCTCAGAAGGTTTACTCCCTGATATACAGCTGCCTACCCCCTTCGTAAGTGCAGGTCCTACATGAGCTTTTTTCTCTGTTACCTCACCACAATCCAGATTCTTTGGGGAGTTACCAGTACAGTAACCATACCAGGAAGTACTTAATTTATTAAGCTACTGCTTTTCTTAATCTCAGCGGAGATATTTACTGATAAACAGCTACGTACGCAGCATGTTCATGTCGTTCCTAAATGAGCATTTATCTCTCTCCCCTCAACACAAATCAGATTCTTCTGAGGAGTTCCCAGTACATTATCCTTTCCCCTGTGTAATTACCTTAACAAGCTCCAGCTGTTTTTATTCTCAGAAGGTTTACTCCCTGATATACAGCTGCCTACCCCTTCGTAAGTGCAGATCCTAAATGAGCTTTTTTCTCTGTTCCCTCACCACAATCCAGATTCTTTTGGGGAGTTACCAGTACAGTAACCATACCAGGAAGTACTTAATTTATTAAGCTACTGCTTTGCTTAATCTCAGTGGAGATATTTACTGATAAACAGCTACGTACGCAGCATGTTCATGTCGTTCCTAAATGAGCTTTTATCTCTCGCCCCTCACCACAAATCAGATTCTTCTGAGGAGTTCCCAGTACATTATCCTTTCCCCTGTGTAATTACCTTAACAAGCTCCAGCTGTTTTTATTCTCAGAAGGTTTACTCCCTGATATACAGCTGCCTACCCCCTTCGTAAGTGCAGGTCCTAAATGAGCTTTTTTCTCTGTTCCCTCACCACAATCCAGATTCTTTTGGGGAGTTACCAGTACAGTAACCATACCAGGAAGTACTTAATTTATGAAGCTACTGCTTTTCTTAATCTCAGTGGAGATATTTACTGATAAACAGCTACGTACATAGCATGTTCATGTCGTTCCTAAATGAGCTTTTATCTCTCTCCCCTCAGCACAAATCAGATTCTTCTCAGGAGTTCCCAGTACATTATCCTTTCCCCTCTGTAATTACCTTAACAAGCTCCAGCTGTTTTTATTCTCAGAAGGTTTACTCCCTGATATACAGCTGCCTACCCCCTTCGTAAGTGCAGGTCCTAAATGAGCTTTTTTCTCTGTTCCCTCACCACAATCCAGATTCTTTTGGGGAGTTCCCAGTACAGTAACCATACCAGGAAGTACTTAATTTTTTAAGCTACTGCTTTTCTTAATCTCAGGGGAGATATTTACTGATAAACAGCTACGTACGCAGCATGTTCATGTCGTTCCTAAATGAGCTTTTATCTCTCTCCCCTCACCACAAATCAGATTCTTCTGAGGAGTTCCCAGTACATTATCCTTTCCCCTGTGTAATTACCTTAACAAGCTCCACCTGTTTTTATTCTCAGAAGGTTTAATCCCTGATATACAGCTGCCTACCCCCTTCGTAAGTGCAGGTCCTAAATGAGCTTTTTTCTCTGTTCCCTCACCACAATCCAGATTCTTTTAGGGAGTTACCAGTACAGTAACCATACCAGGAAGTACTTAATTTATTAAGCTACTGCTTTTCTTAATCTCAGTGGAGATATTTACTGATAAACAGCTATGTATGCAGCATCTTCCTGTCGTTCCTAAATGAGCTTTTATCTCTCTCCCCTCACCACAAATCAGATTCTTCTGAGGAGTTCCCAGTACATTATCCTTTCCCCTGTGTAATTACCTTAACAAGCTCGAGCTGTTTTTATTCTCAGAAGGTTTACTCCCTGATATACAGCTGCCTACCCCCTTCGAAAGTGCAGGTCCTAAATGAGCTTTTTTCTCTGTTCCCTCACCACAATCCAGATTCTTTTGTGGAGTTACCAGTACAGTAACCATACCAGGAAGTACTTAATTTATTAAGCTACTGCTTTTCTTAATCTCATTGGAGATATTTACTGATAAACAGCTACCTACGCAGCATATTCATGTCGTTCATAATTGAGCTTTTATCTCTCTCCCCTCACCACAAATCTGATACTTCTGAGGAGTTCCCGGTACATTATCCTTTCCCCTTGTGTAATTACTTTAACAAGTTCCAGCTCTTTTTATTCACAGAAGATTTACTCCCTGATATACAGCTGCCTACCCCCTTAGTAAGTGCAGGTCCTAAATGAGCTTTTTTCTCTGTTCCCTCACCACAATCCAGATTCTTTGGGGAGTGACCAGTACAGTATCCATACCAGGAAGTACTTAAGCTTTTAAGCTACTGCTTTTCTTAATCTCAGTGGAGATATTTACTGATAAACAGCTACGTACGCAGCATGTTCATGCCGTTCCTAAATGAGCTTTTATCGCTCTCTCCTCACCAAAAATCAGATTCTTCTGAGGAGTTCCCAGTACATTATCCTTTCCCCTATGTAATTACCTTAACAAGCTCCAGCTGTTTTTATTCTCAGAAGGTTTACTCCCTGATGTACAGCTGCCTACGCCCTTGGTAAGTGCAGGTCCTAAATGAGCTTTTTTCTCTGTTCCCTCACCACAATCCAGAATCTTTTGGGCAGTTACCAGTACAGTAACCATACCAGGAAGTACTTAATTTATTAAGCTACTGCTTTTCTTAATCTCAGTGGAGATATTTACTGATAAACAGCTACCTACGCAGCATGTTCATGTCGTTCCTAAATGAGCTTTTATCTCTCACCCCTCACCACAAATTAGATTCTTCTGAGGAGTTCCCAGTACTTCATCTTTTCCCCTGTGTAATTACCTTAACAAGCTCCAGCTGTTTTAATTCTCAGAAGGTTTACTCCCTGATATACAGCTGCCTACCCCCTTCGTAAGTGCAGGTCCTAAATGAGCTTTTTTCTCTGTTACCTCACCACAATCCAGATTCTTTGGGGAGTTACCAGTACAGTAACCATATCAGGAAGTACTTAATTTATTAAGCTACTGCTTTTCTTAATCTCAGCGGAGATATTTACTGATAAACAGCTACGTACGCAGCATGTTCATGTCGTTCCTAAATGAGCATTTATCTCTCTCCCCTCAACACAAATCAGATTCTTCTGAGGAGTTCCCAGTACATTATCCTTTCCCCTGTGTAAATACCTTAACAAGCTCCAGCTGTTTTTATTCTCAGAAGGTTTACTCCCTGATATACAGCTGCCTACCCCTTCGTAAGTGCAGATCCTAAATGAGCTTTTTTCTCTGTTCCCTCACCACAATCCAGATTCTTTTGGGGAGTTACCAGTACAGTAACCATACCAGGAAGTACTTAATTTATTAAGCTACTGCTTTGCTTAATCTCAGTGGAGATATTTACTGATAAACAGCTACGTACGCAGCATGTTCATGTCGTTCCAAAATGAGCTTTTATCTCTCTCCCCTCACCACAAATCAGATTCTTCTGAGGAGTTCCCAGTACATTATCCTTTCCCCTGTGTAATTACCTTAACAAGCTCCAGCTGTTTTTATTCTCAGAAGTTTTACTCCCTGATATACAGCTGCCTACCCCCTTCGTAAGTGCAGGTCCTAAATGAGCTTATTTCTCTGTTCCCTCACCACAATCCAGATTCTTTGGGGGAGTTACGAGTACAGTAACCATACCAGGAAGTAATTCATTTATTAAGCTACTGCTTTTCTTAATGTCAGTGAAGATATTTACTGATAAGCAGCTACGTACACAGCATGTTCATGTCGTTCCTAAATGAGCTTTTGTCTCTCTCCCCTCACCACAAATCAGATTCTTCTGAGGAGTTCCCAGTACATTATCCTTTCCCCTGTGTAATTACCTTAACAAGCTCCAGCTGTTTTTATTCTCAGACGGTTTACTCCCTGATATACAGCTTCCTACCCCCTTCGTAAGTGCAGGTCCTAAATGAGCTTTTTCCTCTGTTCCCTCACCACAATCCAGATTCTTTTGGGGAGTTACAAGTAGAGTAACCATACCAGGAAGTACTTAATTTATTAAGCTACTGCTTTGCTTAATCTCAGTGGAGATATTTACTGATAAACAGCTACGTACGCAGCATGTTCATGTCGTTCCTAAATGAGCTTTTATCTCTCTCCCCTCACCACAAATCAGATTCTTCTGAGGAGTTCCCAGTACATTATCCTTTCCCCTGTGTAATTACCTTAACAAGCTCCAGCTGTTTTTATTCTCAGAAGGTTTACTCCCTGATATACAGCTGCCTACCCCCTTCGTAAGTGCAGGTCCTAAATGAGCTTTTTTCTCTGTTCCCTCACCACAATCCAGATTCTTTTGGGGAGTTACCAGTACAGTAACCATACCAGGAAGTACTTAATTTATGAAGCTACTGCTTTTCTTAATCTCAGTGGAGATATTTACTGATAAACAGCTACGTACACAGCATGTTCATGTCGTTCCTAAATGAGCTTTTATCTCTCTCCCCTCAGCACAAATCAGATTCTTCTGAGGAGTTCCCAGTACATTATCCTTTCCCCTGTGTAATTACCTTAACAAGCTCCAGCTGTTTTTATTCTCAGAAGGTTTACTCCCTGATATACAGCTGCCTACCCCCTTCGTAAGTGCAGGTCCTAAATGAGCTTTTTTCTCTGTTCCCTCACCACAATCCAGATTCTTTTGGGGAGTTCCCAGTACAGTAACCATACCAGGAAGTACTTAATTTTTTAAGCTACTGCTTTTCTTAATCTCAGGGGAGATATTTACTGATAAACAGCTACGTACGCAGCATGTTCATGTCGTTCCTAAATGAGCTTTTATCTCTCTCCCCTCACCACAAATCAGATTCTTCTGAGGAGTTCCCAGTACATTATCCTTTCCCCTGTGTAATTACCTTAACAAGCTCCACCTGTTTTTATTCTCAGAAGGTTTAATCCCTGATATACAGCTGCCTACCCCCTTCGTAAGTGCAGGTCCTAAATGAGCTTTTTTCTCTGTTCCCTCACCACAATCCAGATTCTTTTGGGGAGTTACCAGTACAGTAACCATACCAGGAAGTACTTAATTTATTAAGCTACTGCTTTTCTTAATCTCAGTGGAGATATTTACTGATAAACAGCTATGTATGCAGCATGTTCCTGTCGTTCCTAAATGAGCTTTTATCTCTCTCCCCTCACCACAAATCAGATTCTTCTGAGGAGTTCCCGGTACTTTCCCCTTTCCCCTGTGTAATTACCTTAACAAGCTCCAGCTGTTTTTATTCTCAGAAGGTTTACTCCCTGATATACAGCTGCCTACCCCCTTCGTCAGTGCAGGTCCTAAATGAGCTTTTTTCTCTGTTCCCTCACCACAATCCAGATTCTTTTGGGGAGTTACCAGTACAGTAACCATACCAGGAAGTACTTAATTTATTAAGCTACTGCTTTTCTTAATCTCAGTGGAGATATTTACTGATAAACAGCTACCTACGCAGCATGTTCATGTCGTTCCTAAATGAGCTTTTATCTCTCTCCCCTCACCACAAATCAGATTCTTCTGAGGAGTTCCCAGTACATTATCCTTTCCCCTGTGTAATTTCCTTAACAAGCTCCAGCTGTTTTTCTTCTCAGAAGGTTTAATCCCTGATATACCGCTGCCTACCCCCTTCGTAAGTGCAGGTCCTAAATGAGCTTTTTTCTCTGTTCCCTCACCACAATCCAGATTCTTTTGGGGAGTTACCAGTACAGTAACCATACCAGGAAGTACTTAATTTATTAAGCTACTGCTTTTCTTAATCTCATTGGAGATATTTACTGATAAACAGCTATGTACGCAGCATGTTCATGTCGTTCCTAAATGAGCTTTTATCTCTCTCCCCTCACCACAAATCCGATTCTTCTGAGGAGTTCCCGGTACATTACCCTTTCCCCTGTGTAATTACCTGTTGGGGATTATTATGGCCTGGGAAAGACTGCCCTTCCACCAGCCTTGGGACAATAGAAGCCCCTCCCACCTTTTGACCTCCAACCCTTGGGAGGTGGACACGTGCGTGCCACCATGATGGGGTTGTCCCGCCCACAAAGGGCAGTTTCGTGATGTCACTTGATGAACGTGACCCCTAGCCTATGACTGACCCTTTGGCCAGCCCCCTTTCTTTCCCGCCTTTACTTCTATATAAGTGCCCTTCCATATTAAAGTCTTTGAGACGCATTCCACCACCGCAGCGTGTCCCTGATGCCTTCCTTTTCGCCTCCGCCCTCGGTAACATGTGGGAGGACTGGGGGGAGGGGAAGCTTCAGCAACACGTCCTCTACTTAGCGTTTGCCCATGTGAGCACGCCTTTAGCCTTCCGCTGGTGGAGGGCTAGGCTGGGTGCTCTTTCATAGAGTTTGTGGTTACCATTCTCCCCATGGGGGGAGAAAGGGGGTGTCCAGAACCCCAACATAAATGGCGCCCGAACGGGGACCGAATTGTACGGCCGAGAAGTTCGGGGTACAGTATCCCCACAGATTGCTAAGTAGGGTTTTAGAGGAGGGTGGTGCCCATCCAGACGGGGCAGAAGCATGGAGACACAGGCTCGCGGGACGCGGCGCCAGAGAGTTGCCCCGCCGTGGCGATTTGGCGCCAGGCGGCGGAGGGAGCGGGGCGCGCTTCCCGCGGAAACATGTCAGTGGAGCAGTGGGGCCGGAGCAAGAGGAATGCGACCCCGGGCTGGGGTCGGTTAGTTCTGCTCTGCGCGCCCCGGGCCAGACGGTGGTCCCGGCACCCGCAGTGGCGCTTGAGAAGCAGTGGGTGGCCGAGCGCCGGAGCGGTTTGGCTTGCGCGGGCTGAGCGTGAGTACACTGGGTTCCGCGCCGCCCCGGGTTTGCCAGCTGCGTGCGCTGGGGCCACGTGGCCCCGGGCGGCACCAGGCATCTTTTGCGGTAACATTTGGGCAGCCGAGTGTGGCGGGCCGAGCACGGCGTGGCGGCAGCGCGGTTCCGCCATGTGGGAAGCTGTGGCATGGCGGCGGCAGAGCGTTGGGGATGGCTGCTGCTTTGGCCAGGCTTGTATTTACAATGGCTGGGCTGGAGCCAGTGCGGCCCCAGCCCGCGGATGGATTAAAAGGCGTGGCGTGCAGTTTAGACCATGGGACGGTGTCCCAGTTGTGGTGCGTGGGCAGCAGCAGCGGCGGCAGCAGCCCCGGAGTGGCTGGACCTGCTGCAGCCCGGCAAACTGCTTTATGCCCGCCGATGGTCGTTAAGCTCAGAAATTCGGGTGAGTTGGTTGAATCCTGTTTTCTGTGACTTAACACACACGTGGAGCACAATGGGGCACGCCATATTGGAGGCGGGGCCCCACCAATCCCCCCCAGGTGAGGGGCGTGCCAGGCTCGCCTGGGCTGGCCGATGGCGCTGCAGCTGAGAGAGGCAAGCACCCCGCTGTGCTTGCCTGCACGTTCTCTCTGTGTCAGACTCACAGCTGCAGACGGGGTTGGAGCCAGGAAAGTCTGAAGTTATAAACTAAAATGGAATATTGAAAGGAAAACAAAGAGTTTTGATACAGCAATAGGTAATTTGATTGAACTTCCATGTTTACCAGTTCAAAGAGATAAAATCAACTGGAGTTTTTCTAGATGGATAAAAGGGTTTGCTTGTCCACTGTGATTTAAAAATTGTCATGTTGGGAGTGTGTAATTAACAGGTTTCCCTTTTGTTTTTTTATTCAACCACGTGGTTCTATTATGGGCAAATTAATATCATTTGCCGCTGGAATTCCAGAAAATTTAAATGGCCAATCAAAGCAATTTTAAAGAGCGCTCAGGTATTTTTGTGTGTGTGTGTGTGTGCGCGCGCGCGCGCGTGTGGTTGTTGGTAAGATTTAAAAGCATAACAATAGGTTTCCATCCCGGTGTTCGATGGAGATAAAGGTGCCTATAAAAATTTCCATAAGGTTCAAATATACAACATGTGGTAAAAGTACACCAGTATGTTATTTTATATTCAGTGTGTTTCCATAAGGTTCAAATATGCAGCATGTGGTAAAAGCACAATGGTATAAAATCAGCATGTTATTTTATACTCAGTGTGTTAAAAGTTAAGTGTGCATGTAGCCTTAACAACTCTTTGGCATAAATTAAGATTTTACCTTCCCATTTTCTCTCCTGTGTTCTCATAAACTCTCAAGATCAAGAAATTGAGATTGCTTCATACATATGTGACTATTAACCTCAACTTTCCTGACCCAGGATTAATATACTGCTTTATAGGATACAGGTGGACAGATGTTCTAGCCGCATGGATGGGCAGCAGCTCCTGGACACGGGAAGCTGCCACCACAGTCTGTTCCCGAACTGCCTTGTTTCACTACTAATGATTCTTTGCTCTCTCTCCCATTGGAAGCTGCTCGAATGATTTATGAGCCTTGAGTAGGATGTGAATAGTTCCATCTTAACAGTTACTCCAGGTTAAATCACCATAGTTATGTTAGTGGTCACAGCTAGCCAGGAAAAATTTTGGGATTAAGAAAGTCTTTGAATTTTGTGATTAAGAAAGTCTTTTCACCCTGCTTAAACCAGAAGGGCATCGATATACCAGAGCCAGAAGTGCTGAAAAATTTTGAACACCCTAACCAATCTATATAGAAATTTTGCAGGCAACCCAGAGCAAGATGTGAGCAAGAGAAGCCACTACAGCCTTGCCTCGAGTTCCCCATCGCATGGCATGGAACTTGCCAAATGGGGATGAGGGACGCAGCCACTTCAGAGACTGAGGATTCCACAATGCTTTAACCCTTTGCCCTTGGTTGTCATTTATCTGTGTTCTCTTTCACTTGCCAGTGGGATTCAATGGCGTGATTCAAGTTGATGGCATGTAAATCTCATGTTTTCTAAGTGTTATAGCCAAACCTTCACAAGCAGTTTTTGGTCAGTTCTCAACGGGTTACAAATGGATTATCTCTGTTGTGTTTTTTCCTTGTTGCTCAATTGGGAATAAAAAGGGCTTGTAGGACTATGACTCCCTGGATAGTTCAAAGCCAGCCCGGGCAAAAGGAAAAAATTTCTCCAAAATCCCACCTCCCAGTTAAACAGCAAAGAGCCAGATTGAGAGCTCAACCACAGAGAGCGAGCAAAAGGCTGAAGCAGCACCGTGACTCAAGTGGTAGAGCACTAGCCTTGAGCGAAAGTGCTCATGGACAGTGCTCAGGCCCCGAGTTCAAACGCGGATGGGAAAATGCAATTCCAGCCACAAACGTTGAAATTCCTGGGACTTAGCCAGTCCAGGAGACAGAAAGGTGGAGTGGAGTGAGAGGAGAATGGTGCCATATTATCCTAAAGGGAGATGCCTTGTTTCACCCTTTCAAAATGGATCAGAGCCGGGAAATCGAGAGAGATAATTCCTGTCCATTTTCTTCTTTTTTGCCAGTTGTATATAGGTGTATATATATATTTATTTATTTTGCCTCTGACTGGCTATGCCAAACCAGTTTTCTATCATTAACCACTTCTTTCAGTCATTTCTCCTTACTCGTTCACTTTACAATTGGGTTTATGCTCCAAAAGGGAACTGTTCCTGGCTTATGCCCAGGGTGTGTTCTATGCCATTCATGCCAACCAGCTCTGAGAACTTGTCGATACTTTTCCTGACCTTTTCAAAAGTGTCTTTTGACAGAATAACATCTCTTGCTGAGATCACCAATGGGGAATTTGCCGTTCACAGTCGTCACCCTAACACAGGCCTGAACCCTGGAGGCACCAACCTTGGAAACTTCTGGGTATGCCCAAAGACTCAGGGGGGGCTAGAGAAAACCATAGCGCTCTCTGGCCCTAGTGACCATACTCATGGTAATGATGGGGACTTTTTGCCAGCTACACCGGACTTCCAGGCTGACCAGGGGCCCTTGATTTACGTCGCCCCCTTGACAGCAGGAAGTAGCTACAGAAGACGAGACCTCCATTCATACTCCCTGCCTGGTGGCCGCCGGTGTCATAATTTTAAAAAAACAAAAGGGGGAGGTATTCCCCAGGATTAATTAAGGATTCCCTAGGATTAATTAAGGATTAGTTATGCTTATGTTAATTATCCAGAAATTTTAAATCATCCCGAATCAGTGTGGGATGGAGTACAGTATATGTGTTTTTCCAGATTGGAAAATTAAACCCAGAGCACCCACTCTGGAGAAATGTTTTCTTGTTCTCTCCAGGAAAAGGAGGACCATGTTGGACTTCTGCTCTCCCATGAAAATATGGAAAGTAGGACTGCCTACGGTAGGAGGCAACCAAGCTTCCTCTCCTTGTCTGCTTTCTAGATTCCTTCTTGAGCATCTCATGGCTCATGGAAAGTAGGACTGCCTACGGTAGGAAGCAACCAAGCTTCCTTTCCTTGTTTGCTTTCTAGATTCCTTCTTGAGCATCTCATGGCTCAATGTTTTGCTGTGGCAATACTGCCTACAGCGTCACACAAAGAAACCAAAGGAATTTTGCACCATGCTTCTTCCTTTCCTCTCCCCCTGCTGCTAGACTTGGGGAGTCCCGTTGGAAAGAAAATAGGAGCTGAGGGTATTGACACGCAACCCCAATGTTTTATGATAGAAATGTTTAAAAAGGTAAATGCAAAGGTTTAACACCTTGGCTTCAATGTTTATGTAAAAGAATGTTTTACTAATCACTTATGTTTGAGTTATCAGCTACTGTGAACTGCCGGGAATGCCAGAGTTTCAGCTTCTACCTCACCAACAAAAGAGGGCTGCTGTCTGCACCTTCCTGCACTTGGCAGAAACCAGCTGAGGATTCTGACTTCTGGACATAGCCAGATGGATGGACCCTTACCTACCCCTCACCCCAGTTTTGTGGAAGGGGCCCCACAGATCTTATGTCAGCATTTGCCTTATGCCCACACATGCCATGTGTTTACAGCATCCCCTGCTTATTGAAAAAAACAAAAAGGGGGAGATGTTGGGGATTATTATGGCCTGGGAAAGACTGCCCTTCCACCAGCCTTGGGACAATAGAAGCCCCTCCCACCTTTTGACCTCCACCCCTTGGGAGGTGAACACGTGCGTGCCACCATGATGGGGTTGTCCCGCCCACAAAGGGAAGTTTCGTGATGTCACTTGATGAATGTGACCCCTAGCCTATGACTGACCCTTTGGCCAGCCCCCTTTCTTTCCCGCCATTACTTCTATATAAGTGCCCTTCCATATTAAAGTCTTTGAGACGCATTCCACCACCGCAGCGTGTCCCGGATGCCTTCCTTCTCGCCTCCGCCCTCGGTAACATGTGGGAGGACTGGGGGGAGGGGAAGCTTCAGCAACCCGTCCTCTACTTAGCGTTTACCCATGTGAGCACGCCTTTGGCCTTCCGCTGGCGGAGGGCCAGGCTGGGTGCTCTTTCATAGAGTTTGTGGTTACCATTCTCCCCGTGGGGGGAGAAAGGGGGTGTCCAGAACCCCAACAATTACCTTAACACTCTCAGCTGTTTTTATTCTCAGAAGGTTTACTCCCTGATATACAGCTGCCTACCCCCTTCGTAAGTGCAGGTCCTAAATGAGCTTTTTTTCTCTGTTCCCTCAACACAATCCAGATTCTTTTGGGGAGTTACCAGTACAGTAACCATACCAGGAAGTACTTAATTTATTAAGCTACTGCTTTTCTTAATCTCAGTGGAGATATTTACTGATAAACAGCTACCTACGCAGCATGTTCATGTCGTTCCTAAATGAGCTTTTATCTCTCTCCCCTCACCACAAATCAGATTCTTCTGAGGAGTTCCGGGCACATTATCCTTTCCCCTGTGTAATTACCTTAACAAGCTCCAGCTGTTTTTATTCTCAGAAGGTTTACTCCCTGATATACAGCTGCCTACCCCCTTCGTAAGTGCAGGTCCTAAATGAGCTTTTTTCTGTATTCCATCACCACAATCCAGATTCTTTTGGGGAGTTACCAGTACAGTAACCATACCAGGAAGTACTTAATTTATTAAGCTACTGCTTTTCTTAATCTCAGTTGAGATATTTACTGATAAACAGCTACCTACGCAGCATGTTCATGTCGTTCATAAATGAGCTTTTATCTCTCTCCCCTCACCACAAATAGGATTCTTCTGAGGAGTTCCCAGTACATTATCCTTTCCCCTGTGTAATTACCTTAACAAGCTCCAGCTGTTTTGATTCTCAGAAGGTTTACTCCCTGATATACAGCTGCCTACCCCCTTCGTAAGTGCAGGTCCTAAATGAGCTTTTTTCTCTGTTCCCTCACCACAATCCAGATTCTTTTGGGGAGTTACCAGTACAGTAACCATACCAGGAAGTACTTAATTTATTAAGCTACTGCTTTTCTTAATCTCAGTGGAGATATTTACTGATAAACAGCTACCTACGCAGCATGTTCATGTCGTTCCTAAATGAGCTTTTATCTCTCCTCCCCTCACCACGAATCAGATTCTTCTGAGGAGTTCCCAGTACATTATCCTTTCCCCTGTGTAATTACCTTAACAAGCTCCAGCTCTTTTTATTCTCAGAAGATTTAATCCCTGATATACAGCTGCCTACCCCCTTCTTAAGTGCAGGTCCTAAATGAGCTTTTTTCTCTGTTCCCTCACCACAATCCAGATTCTTTTGGGGAGGTACCAGTACAGTAACCATACCAGGAAGTACTTAATTTATTAAGCTACTGCTTTTCTTAATCTCAGTGGAGATATTTACTCATAAACAGCTACCTACGCTGCATGTTCATGTCGTTCCTAAATGAGCTTTTATCTCTCTCCTCTCACCACAAATCAGATTCTTCTGAGGAGTTCCCAGTACATTATCCTTTCCCCTGTGTAATTACCTTAACAAGCTCCAGCTGTTTTTATTGTCAGAAGGTTTACTCCCTGATATACAGCTGCCTACCCCCTCCGTAAGTGCAGGTCCTAAATGAGCTTTTTTCTCTGTTCCCTCACCACAATCCAGATTCTTTTGGGGAGTTACCAGTAGAGTAACCATACCAGGAAGTACTTAATTTATTAAGCTACTGCTTTTCTTAATCTCAGTGGAGATATTTACTGATAAACAGCTACCTACGCAGCATGTTCATGTCGTTCCTAGATGAGCTTTTATCTCTCTCCCCTCACCACAAATCAGATTCTTCTGACGAATTCCCAGTACATTATCCTTTCCCCTGTGTAATTACCTTAACAAGCTCCAGCTGTTTTTATTCTCAGAGGATTTACTCCCTGATATACTGCTGCCTACCCCCGTCGTAAGTGCAGGTCCTAAATGAGCTTTTTTCTCTGTTAACTCACCACAATCCAGATTATTTTGGGGAGTTACCAGTACAGTAACGATACCAGGAAGTACTTAATTTATTAAGCTACTGCTTTTCTTAATCTCAGTGAGATATTTACTGATAAACAGCTACCTACGCAGCATGTTCATGTCGTTCCTAAATGAGCTTTTATCTCTCTCCCCCTCACCACAAATCAGATTCTTCTGAGGAGTTCCCAGTACATTATCCTTTCCCTGTGTAATTACCTTAACAAGCTCCAGCTGTTTTTATTCTCAGAAGGTTTACTCCCTGATATACAGCTGCCTACCCCCTTCGTAAGTGCAGGTTCTAAATGAGCTTTTTTCTCTTTTCCCTCACCACAATCCAGATTCTTTTGGGGAGTTACCAGTACAGTAACCATACCAGGAAGTACTTAATTTATTGAGCTAGTCTTTTTCTTAATCTCAGTGGAGATATTTACTGATAAACAGCTACCTACTCAGCATGTTCATGTCGTTCCTAAATGAGCTTTTATCTCTCTCCCCCTCACCACAAATCAGATTCTTCTGAGGAGTTCCCGGTACATTATCCTTTGACCTGTGTAATTACCTTAACAAGCTCCAGCTGTTTTTATTCTCAGAAGGTTTACTCCCTGATACACAGCTGCCTACCCCCTTCGTAAGTGAAGGTCCTAATTGAGCTTTTTTCTCTGTTCCCTCACCACAATCCAGATTCTTTTGGGGAGTTACCAGTACAGTAACCATACCAGGAAGTACTTAATTTATTAAGTTACTGCTTTTCTTAATCTCAGTGGAGATATTTACTGATAAACAGCTACCTACGCAGCATGTTCATGTCGTTCCTAAATGAGCTTTTATCTCTCTCCCCTCACCACAAATCAGATTCTTCTGAGGAGTTCCCGGTACATTAGCCTTTCCCCTCTGTAATTACCTTAACAAGCTCCAGCTGTTTTTATTCTCAGAAGGTTTAATCCCTGATATACAGCTGCCTACCCCCTTCGTAAGTGCAGGTCCTAAAGGAGCTTTTTTCTCTGTTCCCTCACCACAATCCAGGTTCTTTTGGGGAGTTACCAGTACAGTAACCATACCAGGAAGTACTTAATTTATTAAGCTACTGCTTTTCTTAATCTCAGTGGAGATATTTACTGATAAACAGCTACCTACGCTGCATGTTCATGTCGTTCCTAAATGAGCTTTTATCTCTCTCCCCTCACCACAAATCAGATTCTTCTGAGGAGTTCCCAGTACATTATCCTTTCCCCTGTGTAATTACCTTAACAAGCTCCAGCTGTTTTTATTCTCAGAAGGTTTACTCCCTGATATACAGCTGCCTACCCCCTTCGTAAGTGCAGGTCCTAAATGAGCTTTTTTCTCTGTTCCCTCACCACAATCCAGATTCTTTTGGGAGTTACCAGTAGAGTAACCATACCAGGAAGTACTTAATTTATTAAGCTACTGCTTTTCTTAATCTCAGTGGAGATATTTACTGATAAACAGCTACCAACGCAGCATGTTCATGTCGTTCCTAGATGAGCTTTTATCTCTCTCCCCTCACCACAAATCAGATTCTTCTGAGGAATTCCCAGTACATTATCCTTTCCCCTGTGTAATTACCTTAACAAGCTCCAGCTGTTTTTATTCTCAGAGGATTTACTCCCTGATATACTGCTGCCTACCCCAGTCGTAAGTGCAGGTCCTAAATGACCTTTTTTCCTCTGTTCCCTCACCACAATCCAGATTATTTTGGGGAGTTACCAGTACATTATCGATACCAGGAAGTACTTAATTTATTAAGCTACTGCTTTTCTTAATCTCAGTGGAGATATTTACTGATAAACAGCTACCTACGCAGCATGTTCATGTCGTTCCTAAATGAGCTTTTATCTCTCTCTCCCCTCACCACAAATCAGATTCTTATGAGGAGTTCCCAGTACATTATCCTTTCCCCTGTGTAATTACCTTAACAAGCTCCAGCTGTTTTTATTCTCAGAAGGTTTTCTCCCTGATATACAGCTGCATACCCCCTTCGTAAGTGCAGGTCCTAAATGAGATTTATTCTCTGTTCCCTCACCACAATCCAGATTCTTTTGGTGAGTTACCAGTACAGTAACCATACCAGGAAGTACTTAATTTATTAAGCTACTGCTTTTCTTAATCTCAGTGGAGATATTTACTGATAAACAGCTACGTACGCAGCAGGTTCATGTCGTTCCTAAATGAGCTTTTATCTCTCTCCCCTCACCACAAATCAGATTCTTCTGAATTGTTCCCAGTACATTTTCCGTTCCCCTGTGTAATTACCTTAACAAGCTCCAGCTGTTTTTATTCTCAGAAGCTTTACTCCCTGATATACAGCTGCCTACTCCCTTCGTAAGTGCAGGTCATAAATGAGCTTTTTTCTCTGTTCCCAAACCACAATCCCGATTCTTTTGTGGAGTTACCAGTACAGTAACCATACCAGGAAGTACTTAATTTATTAAGCTACTGCTTTTCTTAATCTCAGCGGAGATATTTACTGATAAACAGCTACCAACGCAGCATGTTCATGTCGTTCCTAAATGAGCTTTTATCTCTCTCCCCTCACCACAAATCAGATTCTTCTGAATTGTTCCCAGTACATTTTCCGTTCCCCTGTGTAATTACCTTAACAAGCTCCAGCTGTTTTTATTCTCAGAAGCTTTACTCCCTGATATACAGCTGCCTACTCCCTTCGTAAGTGCAGGTCCTAAATGAGTTTTTTCTCTGTTCCCTCACCACAATCCAGATTCTTTTGGGAGTTACCAGTAGAGTAACCATACCAGGACGTACTTAATTTATTAAGCTACTGCTTTTCTTAATCTCAGTGGAGATATTTACTGATAAACAGCTACCTACGCAGCATGTTCATGTCGTTCCTAAATGAGCTTTTATCTCTTTCCCTCACCACAAACCAGATTCTTCTGAGGAGTTCCCAGTACATTATCCTTTCCCCTGTGTAATTACCCTTAACAAGCTCCAGGTGTTTTTATTCTCAGAAGGTTTACTCCCTGAAATACAGCTGCCTACCCCCTTCGAAAGTGCAGGTCCTAAATGATCTTTTTTCTCTGCTCCCTCACCACAATCCAGATTCTTTGGGGAGTTACCAATACAGTAACCATACCAGGAAGTACTTAATTTATTAAGCTACTGAATTTCTTAATCTCAGTGGAGATATTTACTGATAAACAGCTTCGTACGCAGCATGTTCATGTCGTTCCTACATGAGCTTTTATCTCTCTCCCCTCACCACAAATCAGATTCTTCTGAGGAGTTCCCAGTACATTATCCTTTCCCCTTTGTAATTACCTTAACAAGCTCCAGCTGTTTTTTATTCTCAGAAGGTTTACTCCCTGATATACAGCTGCCTACCCCCTTCGTAAGTGTAGGTCCTAAATGAGCTTTTTTCTCTGTTCCCTCACCACAATCCAGATTATTTGGGGAGTTACCAGTACAGTAACCATACCAGGAAGTACTTAATTTATTAAGCTACTGCTTTTCTTAATCTCAGTGGAGATATTTACTGATAAACAGCTACCTACGCAGCATGTTCATGTCGTTCCTAAATGAGCTTTTATCCCAATCCCCTCACCACAAATCAGATTCTTCTGAATTGTTCCCAGTACATTTTCCGTTCCCCTGTGTAATTACCTTAACAAGCTCCAGCTGTTTTTATTCTCAGAAGGTTTACTCCCTGATATACAGCTGCCTACCCCCCTTCGTAAGTGCAGGTCATAAATGAGCTTTTTTCTCTGTTCCCAAACCACAATCCCGATTCTTTTGTGGAGTTACCAGTACAGTAACCATACCAGGAACTACTTAATTTATTAAGCTACTGCTTTTCTTAATCTCAGCGGAGATATTTACTGATAAACAGCTACCTACGCAGCATGTTCATGTCGTTCCTAAATGAGCTTTTATCTCTCTCCCCTCACCACAAATAAGATTCTTCTGAGGAGTTCCCAGTACATTATCCTTTCCCCTGTGTAATTACCTTAACAAGCTCCAGCTGTTTTTATTATGAGAAGGTTTACTCCCTGATATACAGCTGCCTACCACCTTCGTAAGTGCAGGTCCTAAATGAGTTTTTTCTCTGTTCCCTCACCACAATCCAGATTCTTTTGGGGAGTTACCAGTAGAGTAACCATACAGGAAGTACTTAATTTATTAAGCTACTGCTTTTCTTAATCTCAGTGGAGATATTTACTGATAAACAGCTACCTACGCAGCATGTTCATGTCATTCCTAAATGAGCTTTTATCTCTCTCCCCCAACACAAATCAGATTCTTCTGAATTGTTCCCAGTACATTTTCCGTTCCCCTGTGTAATTACCTTAACAAGCTCCAGCTGTTTTTATTCTCAGAAGTTTTACTCCCTGATATACAGCTGCCTACCCCCTTCGTAAGTGCAGGTCCTAAATGAGCTTTTTTCTCTGTTCCCTCACCACAATCCAGATTCTTTGGGGAGTTACCAGTACAGTAACCATACCAGGAAGTACTTAATTTATTAAGCTACTGCTTTTCTTAATCTCAGTGGAGATATTTTCTGATAAACAGCTACCTACGCAGCATGTTCATGTCGTTCCTAAATGAGCTTTTATCTCTCTCCCCCACCACAAATCAGATTCTTCTGAATTGTTCCCAGTACATTTTCCGTTCCCCTGTGTAATTACCTTAACAAGGTCAGCTGTTCATATTCTCAGAAGGTTTACTCCCTGATATACAGCTGCCTACCCCCTTCGTAAGTGCAGGTCCTAAATGAGCTTTTTTCTCTGTTCCCTCACCACAATCCAGATTCTTTTGGGGAGTTACCAGTACAGTAACCATACCAGGAAGTACTTAATTTATTAAGCTACTGCTTTTCTTAATCTCAGTGGAGATATTTACTGATAAACAGCTACCTAAGCAGCATGTTCATGTCGTT
>NW_025960660.1:0-29221 GCF_023159225.1 Perognathus longimembris pacificus | reverse complement strand
ATCTGATTTGTGGTGAGGGGAGAGAGATAAAAGCTCATTTAGGAACGACATGAACATGCTGTGTAGGTAGCTGTTTATCAGTAAATATCTCCACTGAGATTAAGAAAAGCAGTAGCTTAATAAATTAAGTACTTCCTGGTTTGGTTACTGTACTGGTATCTCCCCAAAGAATCTGGATTTTGGTGGGTTAACAGAGAAAAAAGCTCATTTAGGACCTTGCACTTTCGAAGGGGTAGGCAGCTGTATATCAGGGAGTAAACCTTCTGAGAATAAAAACAGCTGGAGCTTGTTAAGGTAATTACACAGGGGAAAGGATAAAGTACTGGGAACTCCTCAGAAGAATCTGATTTGTGGTGAGGGGAGAGAGATAAAAGCTCATTTAGGAACGACATGAACATGCTGCGTACGTAGCTGTTTATCAGTAAATATCTCCACTGAGATTAAGAAAAGCAGTAGCTTAATAAATTAAGTACTTCCTGGTATGGTTACTGTACTGGTAACTCCCCAACACAATCTGGATTGCGGTGAGGGAACAGAGAAAAAAGCTCATTTAGGACCTTCACTTACGAAGGGGGTAGACAGCTGTATATCAGGGAGTAAACCTTCTGAGAATAAAAACAGCTGGAGCTTGTTAAGGTAATTACACAGGGGAAAGGATAATGTACTGGGAACTCCTCAGAAGAATCTGATTCGTGGTGAGGGGAGAGAGATAACAGCTCATTTAGGAACGAAATGAACATGCTGCGTAGGTAGTTGTTTATCAGTAAATATCTCCACTGAGATTAAGAAAAGCAGTAGCTTAATAAATTAAGTCCTTCCTGGTATGGTTACTGTACTGGTAACTCCCCAAAAGAATCTGGATTGTGGTTTGGGAACAGAGAAAAAAGCTCATTTAGGACGTGCACTTTCGAAGGGGGAAGGCAGCTGTATATCAGGGAGTAAACCTTCTGAGAAAAAAAAACAGCTGATGCTTGTTAAGGTAATTACACAGGGGAAAGGATAATGTACTGGGAACTCCTCAGAAGAATCTGATTTGTGGTGAGGGGAGAGAGATAAAAGCTCATTTAGGAACGACATGAACATGCTGCGTAGGTAGCTGTTTATCAGTAAATATCTCCACTGAGATTAAGAAGAGCAGTAGCTTAATAAATTAAGTACTTCCTGGTATGGTTACTGTACTGGTAACTCCCCAAAAGAATCTGGATTGTGGTGAGGGAACAGAGAAAAAAGCTCATTTAGGACCTGCACTTACGAAGGGGGTAGGCAGCAGTATATCAGAGAGTAAACCTTCTGAGAATAAAAACAGCTGGAGCTTGTTAAGGTAATTACACAGGGGAAAGGATACTGTACTGGGAACTCCTCAGAAGAATCTGATTTGTGGTGAGGGGAGAGAGTTAAAAGCTCATTTAGGAACGACATGAACATGCTGCATACGTAGGTATTTATCAGTAAATATCTCCACTGAGATTAAGAAAAGCAGTAGCTTAATAAATTAAGTACTTCCTGGTATGGTTACTGTACTGGTAACTCCCCAAAAGAATCTGGATTGTGGTGAGGGAACAGAGAAAAAAGCTCATTTAGGACCTGCACTTACGAAGGGGGTAGGCAGCTGTATATCAGGGAGTAAACCTTCTGAGAATAAAAACAGCTGGAGCTTGTGATGGTAATTACACAGGGGAAAGGATAATGTACTGGGAACTCCTCAGAAGAATCTGATTTGTGGTGAGGGGAGAGAGATAAAAGCTCATTTAGGAACGACATGAACATGCTGCGTAGGTAGCTGTTTATCAGTAAATATCTCCACTGAGATTAAGAAAAGCAGTAGCTTAATAAATTAAGTACTTCCTGATATGGTTACTGTACTGGTAACTCCCCAAAAGAATCTGGATTGTGGTGAGGGAACAGAGAAAAAAGCTCATTTAGGACCTGCACTTACGAAGGGGGTAGGCAGCAGTATATCAGGGAGTAAACCTTCTGAGAATAAAAACAGCTGGAGCTTGTTAAGGTAATTACACAGGGGAAAGGATAATGTACTGGGAACTCCTCAGAAGAATCTGATTTGTGGTGACGGGAGAGAGATAAAAGCTCATTTAGGAGCGACATGTACATGCTGTGTAGGTAGCTGTTTATCAGTAAATATCTCCACTGAGATTAAGAAAAGCAGTAGCTTAATAAATTAAGTACTTCCTGGTATGGATACTGTACTGGAAACTCCCCAAAAGAATCTGGATTGTGGTGAGGGAACAGAGAAAAAATCTCATTTAGGACCTGCACTTAAGAAGGGGGTAGGCAGCTGTATATCAGGGAGTAAACCTTCTGAGAATAAAAACAGCTGGAGCTTGTTAAGGTAATTACACAGGGGAAAGGATAATGTACTGGGAACTCCTCAGAAGAATCTGATTTGTGGTGAGGGGAGAGAGATAAAAGCTCATTTAGGAACGACATGAACATGCTGCATAGGTAGCTGTTTATCAGTAAATATCTCCACTGAGATTAAGAAAAGCAGTAGCTTAATAAATTAAGTACTTCCTGGTATGGTTACTGTACTGGTAACTCCCCAAAAGAATCTGGATTGTGGTTTGGGAACAGAGAAAAAAGCTCATTTAGGACCTTCACTTATGAAGGGGTTAGGCAGCTGTATATCAGGGAGTACACCTTCTGAGAATAAAAACAGCTGGAGCATGTAAAGGTAATTACACAGGGGAAAGGATAATGTACTAGGTACTACTCAGAAGAATCTGATTTGTGGTGAGGGGAGAGAGATAATAGCTCATTTAGGAACGACATGAACCTGCTGCGTAGGTAGCAGTTTATCAGTAAATATCTCCACTGAGATTAAGAAAAGCAGTAGCTTAATAAATTAAGTACTTCCTGGTATGGTTACTGTACTGGTAACTCCCCAAAAGAATCTGGATTGTGGTGAGGGAACAGAGAAAAAAGCTCATTTAGGACCTGCACTTACGAAGGGGGTAGGCAGCTGTATATCGGGGAGTAAACCTTCTGAGAATAAAAACAGCTGGAGCTTGTTAAGGTAATTACACAGCTGAAAGGATAATGTACTGGGAACAATTCAGAAGAATCTGATTTGTGGTGAGGGGAGAGAGATAAAAGCTCATTTAGGAACGACATGAACATGCTGTGTAGGTAGCTGTTTATCAGTAAATATCTCCACTGAGATTAAGAAAAGCAGTAGCTTAATAAATTAAGTACTTCCTGGTTTGGTTACTGTACTGGTATCTCCCCAAAGAATCTGGATTTTGGTGGGTTAACAGAGAAAAAAGCTCATTTAGGACCTTGCACTTTCGAAGGGGGTAGGCAGCTGTATATCAGGGAGTAAACCTTCTGAGAATAAAAACAGCTGGAGCTTGTTAAGGTAATTACACAGGGGAAAGGATAAAGTACTGGGAACTCCTCAGAAGAATCTGATTTGTGGTGAGGGGAGAGAGATAAAAGCTCATTTAGGAACGACATGAACATGCTGCGTACGTAGCTGTTTATCAGTAAATATCTCCACTGAGATTAAGAAAAGCAGTAGCTTAATAAATTAAGTACTTCCTGGTATGGTTACTGTACTGGTAACTCCCCAACACAATCTGGATTGCGGTGAGGGAACAGAGAAAAAAGCTCATTTAGGACCTTCACTTACGAAGGGGGTAGACAGCTGTATATCAGGGAGTAAACCTTCTGAGAATAAAAACAGCTGGAGCTTGTTAAGGTAATTACACAGGGGAAAGGATAATGTACTGGGAACTCCTCAGAAGAATCTGATTCGTGGTGAGGGGAGAGAGATAACAGCTCATTTAGGAACGAAATGAACATGCTGCGTAGGTAGTTGTTTATCAGTAAATATCTCCACTGAGATTAAGAAAAGCAGTAGCTTAATAAATTAAGTCCTTCCTGGTATGGTTACTGTACTGGTAACTCCCCAAAAGAATCTGGATTGTGGTTTGGGAACAGAGAAAAAAGCTCATTTAGGACCTGCACTTTCGAAGGGGGAAGGCAGCTGTATATCAGGGAGTAAACCTTCTGAGAATAAAAACAGCTGATGCTTGTTAAGGTAATTACACAGGGGAAAGGATACTGTACTGGGAACTCCTCAGAAGAATCTGATTTGTGGTGAGGGGAGAGAGATAAAAGCTCATTTAGGAACGACATGAACATGCTGCGTATGTAGCTGTTTATCAGTAAATATCTCCACTGAGATTAAGAAAAGCAGTAGCTTAATAAATTAAGTACTTCCTGGTATGGTTACTGTACTGGTAACTCCCCAAAAGTATCTGGATTGTGGTGAGGGAAGAGAGAATAAAGCTCATTTAGGACCGGCACTTACGAAGGTGGTAGGCAGCTGTATATCAGGGAGTAAACCTTCTGACAATAAAAACAGCTGGAGCTTGTTAAGGTAATTACACAGGGGAAAGGATAATGTACTGGGAACTCCTCAGAAGAATCTGATTTGTGGTGAGGGGAGAGAGATAAAAGCTCATTTAGGAACGACATGAACATGCTGCGTAGGTAGCTGTTTATCAGTAAATATCTCCACTGAGATTAAGAAAAACAGTAGCTTAATAAATTAAGTACTTCCTGGTATGGTTACTGTACTGGTAACTCCCCAAAAGAATCTGGATTGTGGTGAGGGAACAGAGAAAAAAGCTAATTTAGGACCTGCACTTACGAAGGGGGTAGGCAGCTGTATATCAGGGAGTAAACCTTCTGAGAATAAAAACAGCTGGAGCTTGTTATGGTAATTACACAGGGGAAAGGATAATGTACTGGGAACTCGTCCGAAGAATCTGATTTCTGGTGAGGGGAGAGAGATAAAAGCTCATTTAAGAACGACATGAGCATGCTGCGTAGGTAGGTGTTTATCAGTAAATATCTCCACTAAGATTAAGAAAAGCAGTAGCTTAATAAATTAAGTACTTCCTGGTATGGTTTCTGCACTGGTAACTCCCCAAAAGAATCTGGATTGTGGTGAGGGAACAGAGAAAAAAGGTCATTTAGGACCTGCACTTTCGAAGGGGGTAGGCAGCTGTATATCAGGGAGTAAACCTTCTGAGAATAAAAACAGCTGGAGCTTGTTAAGGTAAATACACAGGGGAAAGGATAATGTACTGGGAACTCCTCAGAAGAATCTGATTTCTGGTGAGCTGAGAGAGATTAAAGCTCATTTAAGAATGACATGAACATGCTGCGTAGGTAGCTGTTTATCAGTAAATATCTCCACTGAGATTAAGAAAAGCAGTAGCTTAATAAATTAAGTACTTCCTGGTATGGTTACTGTACTGGTCACTCCAAAAAAGAATCTGGATTGTGGTGAGGGAACAGAGAAAAAAGCTCATTTAGGACCTGCACTTACGAAGGGGGTAGGCAGCTGTATATCAGGGAGTAAATCTTCTGAGAATAAAAACAGCTGGAGCTTGTGATGGTAATTACACAGGGGAAAGGATAATGTACTGGGAACGCGTCAGAAGAATCTGATTTGTGGTGAGGGGAGAGAGATAAAAGCTCATTTAGGAACGACATGAACATGCTGCGTAGGTAGCTGTTTATCAGTAAATATCTCCACTGAGATTAAGAAAAGCAGTAGCTTAATAAATTAAGTACTTCCTGATATGGTTACTCTACTGGTAACTCCCCAAAAGAATCTGGATTGTGGTGAGGGAACAGAGAAAAAAGCTCATTTAGGACCTGCACTTACGAAGGGGGTAGGCAGCAGTATATCAGGGAGTAAACCTTCTGAGAATAAAAACAGCTGGAGCTTGTTAAGGTAATTACACAGGGGAAAGGATAATGTACTGGGAATTCCTCAGAAGAATCTGATTTGTGGTGACGGGAGAGAGATAAAAGCTCATTTAGGAGCGACATGTACATGCTGTGTAGGTAGCTGTTTATCAGTAAATATCTCCACTGAGATTAAGAAAAGCAGTAGCTTAATAAATTAAGTACTTCCTGGTATGGATACTGTACTGGAAACTCCCCAAAAGAATCTGGATTGTGGTGAGGGAACAGAGAAAAAATCTCATTTAGGACCTGCACTTACGAAGGGGGTAGGCAGCTGTATATCAGGGAGTAAACCTTCTGAGAATAAAAACAGCTGGAGCTTGTTAAGGTAATTACACAGGGGAAAGGATAAAGTACTGGGAACTCCTCAGAAGAATCTGATTTGTGGTGAGGGGAGAGAGAAAAAAGCTCATTTAGGAACGACATGAACATGCTGCATAGGTAGCTGTTTATCAGTAAATATCTCCACTGAGATTAAGAAAAGCAGTAGCTTAATAAATTAAGTACTTCCTGGTATGGTTACTGTACTGGTAACTCCCCAAAAGAATCTGGATTGTGGTTTGGGAACAGAGAAAAAAGCTCATTTAGGACCTTCACTTATGAAGGGGGTAGGCAGCTGTATATCAGGGAGTACACCTTCTGAGAATAAAAACAGCTGGAGCATGTAAAGGTAATTACACAGGGGAAAGGATAATGTACTAGGTACTACTCAGAAGAATCTGATTTGTGGTGAGGGGAGAGAGATAATAGCTCATATAGGAACGACATGAACCTGCTGCGTAGGTTGCTGTTTATCAGTAAATATCTCCACTGAGATTAAGAAAAGCAGTAGCTTAATAAATTAAGTACTTCCTGGTATGGTTACTGTACTGGTAACTCCCCAAAAGAATCTGGATTGTGGTGAGGGAACAGAGAAAAAAGCTCATTTAGGACCTGCACTTACGAAGGGGGTAGGCAGCTGTATATCAGGGAGTAAACCTTCTGAGAATAAAAACAGCTGGAGCTTGTTAAGGTAATTACACAGGGGAAAGGATAATGTACTGGGAACTCCTCAGAAGAATCTGATTTGTGGTGAGGGGAGAGAGATAAAAGCTCATTTAGGAACGACATGAACATGCTGCGTAGGTAGCTGTTTATCAGTAAATATCTCCACTGAGATTAAGAAGAGCAGTAGCTTAATAAATTAAGTACTTCCTGGTATGGTTACTGTACTGGTAACTCCCCAAAAGAATCTGGATTGTGGTGAGGGAACAGAGAAAAAAGCTCATTTAGGACCTGCACTTACGAAGGGGGTAGGCAGCAGTATATCAGAGAGTAAACCTTCTGAGAATAAAAACAGCTGGAGCTTGTTAAGGTAATTACACAGGGGAAAGGATACTGTACTGGGAACTCCTCAGAAGAATCTGATTTGTGGTGAGGGGAGAGAGATAAAAGCTCATTTAGGAACGACATGAACATGCTGCGTATGTAGCTGTTTATCAGTAAATATCTCCACTGAGATTAAGAAAAGCAGTAGCTTAATAAATTAAGTACTTCCTGGTATGGTTACTGTACTGGTAACTCCCCAAAAGTATCTGGATTGTGGTGAGGGAAGAGAGAAAAAATCTCATTTAGGACCTGCACTTACGAAGGGGATAGGCAGCTGTATATCAGGGAGTAAACCTTCTGAGAATAAAAACAGCTGGAGTTTGTTAAGGTAATTACACAGGGGAAAGGATAATGTACTGGGAACTCCTCAGAAGAATCTGATTTGTGGTGAGGGGAGAGAGATAAAAGCTCATTTAGGAACGACATGAACATGCTGCGTAGGTAGCTGTTTATCAGTAAATATCTCCACTGAGATTAAGAAAAACAGTAGCTTAATAAATTAAGTACTTCCTGGTATGGTTACTGTACTGGTAACTCCCCAAAAGAATCTGGATTGTGGTGAGGGAACAGAGAAAAAAGCTAATTTAGGACCTGCACTTACGAAGGGGGTAGGCAGCTGTATATCAGGGAGTAAACCTTCTGAGAATAAAAACAGCTGGAGCTTGTTATGGTAATTACACAGGGGAAAGGATAATGTACTGGGAACTCGTCCGAAGAATCTGATTTCTGGTGAGGGGAGAGAGATAAAAGCTCATTTAGGAACGACATGAGCATGCTGCGTAGGTAGGTGTTTATCAGTAAATATCTCCACTAAGATTAAGAAAAGCAGTAGCTTAATAAATTAAGTACTTCCTGGTATGGTTTCTGCACTGGTAACTCCCCAAAAGAATCTGGATTGTGGTGAGGGAACAGAGAAAAAAGGTCATTTAGGACCTGCACTTTCGAAGGGGGTAGGCAGCTGTATATCAGGGAGTAAACCTTCTGAGAATAAAAACAGCTGGAGCTTGTTAAGGTAAATACACAGGGGAAAGGATAATGTACTGGGAACTCCTCAGAAGAATCTGATTTCTGGTGAGCTGAGAGAGATTAAAGCTCATTTAAGAATGACATGAACATGCTGCGTAGGTAGCTGTTTATCAGTAAATATCTCCACTGAGATTAAGAAAAGCAGTAGCTTAATAAATTAAGTACTTCCTGGTATGGTTACTGTACTGGTCACTCCAAAAAAGAATCTGGATTGTGGTGAGGGAACAGAGAAAAAAGCTCATTTAGGACCTGCACTTACGAAGGGGGTAGGCAGCTGTATATCAGGGAGTAAACCTTCTGAGAATAAAAACAGCTGGAGCTTGTGATGGTAATTACACAGGGGAAAGGATAATGTACTGGGAACGCGTCAGAAGAATCTGATTTGTGGTGAGGGGAGAGAGATAAAAGCTCATTTAGGAACGACATGAACATGCTGCGTAGGTAGCTGTTTATCAGTAAATATCTCCACTGAGATTAAGAAAAGCAGTAGCTTAATAAATTAAGTACTTCCTGATATGGTTACTCTACTGGTAACTCCCCAAAAGAATCTGGATTGTGGTGAGGGAACAGAGAAAAAAGCTCATTTAGGACCTGCACTTACGAAGGGGGTAGGCAGCAGTATATCAGGGAGTAAACCTTCTGAGAATAAAAACAGCTGGAGCTTGTTAAGGTAATTACACAGGGGAAAGGATAATGTACTGGGAATTCCTCAGAAGAATCTGATTTGTGGTGACGGGAGAGAGATAAAAGCTCATTTAGGAGCGACATGTACATGCTGTGTAGGTAGCTGTTTATCAGTAAATATCTCCACTGAGATTAAGAAAAGCAGTAGCTTAATAAATTAAGTACTTCCTGGTATGGATACTGTACTGGAAACTCCCCAAAAGAATCTGGATTGTGGTGAGGGAACAGAGAAAAAAGCTCATTTAGGACCTGCACTTACGAAGGGGGTAGGCAGCTGTATATCAGGGAGTAAACATTCTGAGAATAAAAACAGCTGGAGCTTGTTAAGGTAATTACACAGGGGAAAGGATAAAGTACTGGGAACTCCTCAGAAGAATCTGATTTGTGGTGAGGGGAGAGAGAAAAAAGCTCATTTAGGAACGACATGAACATGCTGCATAGGTAGCTGTTTATCAGTAAATATCTCCACTGAGATTAAGAAAAGCAGTAGCTTAATAAATTAAGTACTTCCTGGTATGGTTACTGTACTGGTAACTCCCCAAAAGAATCTGGATTGTGGTTTGGGAACAGAGAAAAAAGCTCATTTAGGACCTTCACTTATGAAGGGGGTAGGCAGCTGTATATCAGGGAGTACACCTTCTGAGAATAAAAACAGCTGGAGCATGTAAAGGTAATTACACAGGGGAAAGGATAATGTACTAGGTACTACTCAGAAGAATCTGATTTGTGGTGAGGGGAGAGAGATAATAGCTCATATAGGAACGACATGAACCTGCTGCGTAGGTTGCTGTTTATCAGTAAATATCTCCACTGAGATTAAGAAAAGCAGTAGCTTAATAAATTAAGTACTTCCTGGTATGGTTACTGTACTGGTAACTCCCCAAAAGAATCTGGATTGTGGTGAGGGAACAGAGAAAAAAGCTCATTTAGGACCTGCACTTACGAAGGGGGTAGGCAGCTGTATATCAGGGAGTAAACCTTCTGAGAATAAAAACAGCTGGAGCTTGTTAAGGTAATTACACAGGGGAAAGGATAATGTACTGGGAACTCCTCAGAAGAATCTGATTTGTGGTGAGGGGAGAGAGATAAAAGCTCATTTAGGAACGACATGAACATGCTGCGTAGGTAGCTGTTTATCAGTAAATATCTCCACTGAGATTAAGAAGAGCAGTAGCTTAATAAATTAAGTACTTCCTGGTATGGTTACTGTACTGGTAACTCCCCAAAAGAATCTGGATTGTGGTGAGGGAACAGAGAAAAAAGCTCATTTAGGACCTGCACTTACGAAGGGGGTAGGCAGCAGTATATCAGAGAGTAAACCTTCTGAGAATAAAAACAGCTGGAGCTTGTTAAGGTAATTACACAGGGGAAAGGATACTGTACTGGGAACTCCTCAGAAGAATCTGATTTGTGGTGAGGGGAGAGAGATAAAAGCTCATTTAGGAACGACATGAACATGCTGCGTATGTAGCTGTTTATCAGTAAATATCTCCACTGAGATTAAGAAAAGCAGTAGCTTAATAAATTAAGTACTTCCTGGTATGGTTACTGTACTGGTAACTCCCCAAAAGTATCTGGATTGTGGTGAGGGAAGAGAGAAAAAATCTCATTTAGGACCTGCACTTACGAAGGGGATAGGCAGCTGTATATCAGGGAGTAAACCTTCTGAGAATAAAAACAGCTGGAGTTTGTTAAGGTAATTACACAGGGGAAAGGATAATGTACTGGGAACTCCTCAGAAGAATCTGATTTGTGGTGAGGGGAGAGAGATAAAAGCTCATTTAGGAACGACATGAACATGCTGCGTAGGTAGCTGTTTATCAGTAAATATCTCCACTGAGATTAAGAAAAACAGTAGCTTAATAAATTAAGTACTTCCTGGAATGGTTACTGTACTGGTAACTCCCCAAAAGAATCTGGATTGTGGTGAGGGAACAGAGAAAAAAGCTAATTTAGGACCTGCACTTACGAAGGGGGTAGGCAGCTGTATATCAGGGAGTAAACCTTCTGAGAATAAAAACAGCTGGAGCTTGTTATGGTAATTACACAGGGGAAAGGATAATGTACTGGGAACTCGTCAGAAGAATCTGATTTCTTGTGAGGGGAGAGAGATAAAAGCTCATTTAGGAACGACATGAACATGCTGCGTAGGTAGGTGTTTATCAGTAAATACCTCCACTGAGATTAAGAAAAGCAGTAGCTTAATAAATTAAGTACTTCCTGGTATGTTTTCTGTACTGGTAACTCCCCAAAAGAATCTGGATTGTGGTGAGGGAACAGAGAAAAAAGGTCATTTAGGACCTGCACTTTCGAAGGGGGTAGGCAGCTGTATATCAGGGAGTAAACCTTCTGAGAATAAAAACAGCTGGAGCTTGTTAAGGTAATTACACAGGGGAAAGGATAATGTACTGGTAACTCCTCAGAAGAATCTGATTTCTGGTGAGGTGAGGGAGATTAAAGCTCATTTAGGAATGACATGAACATGCTGCGTAGGTAGCTGTTTATCAGTAAATATCTCCACTGAGATTAAGAAAAGCAGTAGCTTAATAAATTAAGTACTTCCTGGTATGGTTACTGTACTGGTCACTCCAAAAAAGAATCTGGATTGTGGTGAGGGAACAGAGAAAAAAGCTCATTTAGGACCTGCACTTACGAAGGGGGTAGGCAGCTGTATATCAGGGAGTAAACCTTCTGAGAATAAAAACAGCTGGAGCTTGTTAAGGTAATTACACAGGGGAAAGGATAATGTAGTGGGAACTCCTCAGAAGAATCTGATTTGTGGTGAGGGGAGAGAGATAAAAGCTCATTTAGGAACGACATGAACATGCTGCATAGGTAGCTGTTTATCAGTAAATATCTCCACAGAGATTAAGAAAAGCAGTAGCTTAATAAATTAAGTACTTCCTGGTATGGTTACTGTACTGGTAACTCCCCAAAAGAATCTGGATTGTGGTGAGGGAACAGAGAAAAAAGCTCATTTAGGACCTGCACTTACGAAGGGGGTAGGCAGCAGTATATCAGAGAGTAAACCTTCTGAGAATAAAAACAGCTGGAGCTTGTTAAGGTAATTACACGGGGGAAAGGATACTGTACTGGGAACTCCTCAGAAGAATCTGATTTGTGGTGAGGGGAGAGAGATAAAAGCTCATTTAGGAACTACATGAACATGCTGCGTACGTAGCTGTTTATCAGGAAATATCTCCACTGAGATTAAGAAAAGCAGTAGCTTAATAAATTAAGTACTTCCTGGTATGGTTACTGTACTGGTAACTCCCCAAAAGTATCTGGATTGTGGTGAGGGAAGAGAGAATAAAGCTCAATTAGGACCGGCACTTACGAAGGGGGTAGGCAGCTGTATGTCAGGGAGTAAACCTTCTGAGAATAAAAACAGCTGGAGCTTGTTAAGGTAATTACACAGGGGAAAGGATAATGTACTGGGAACTCCTCAGAAGAATCTGATTTGTGGTGAGGGGAGAGAGATAAAAGCTCATTTAGGAACGACATGAACATGCTGCGTAGGTAGCTGTTTATCAGTAAATATCTCCACTAAGATTAAGAAAAACAGTAGCTTAATAAATTAAGTACTTCCTGGTATGGTTACTGTACTGGTAACTCCCCAAAAGAATCTGGATTGTGGTGAGGGAACAGAGAAAAAAGCTCATTTAGGACCTGCACTTACGAAGGGGGTAGGCAGCTGTATATCAGGGAGTAAACCTTCTGAGAATAAAAACAGCTGGAGCTTGTTATGGTAATTCCACAGGGGAAAGGATAATGTACTGGGAACTCGTCAGAAGAATCTGATTTCTGGTGAGGGGAGAGAGATAAAAGCTCATTTAGGAACGACATGAACATGCTGCGTAGGTAGCTGTTTATCAGTAAATATCTCCACTGTGATTAAGAAAAGCAGTAGCTTAATAAATTAAGTACTTCCTGGTATGGTTACTGTACTGGTAACTCCCCAAAAGAATCTGGATTGTGGTGAGGGAACAGAGAAAAAAGCTCATTTAGGACCTGCACTTACGAAGGGGGTAGGCAGCTGTATATCAGGGAGAAAACCTTCTGAAAATAAAAACAGCTGGAGCTTGTTAAGTTAATTACACAGGGGAAATGATAATGTACTGGGAACAATTCAGAAGAATCTGATTTGTGGTGAGGGGAGAGAGATAAAAGCTCATTTAGGAAAGACATGAACATGCTGCGTAGGTAGCTGTTTATCAGTAAATATCTCCACTGAGATTAAGAAAAGCAGTAGCTTAATAAATTAAGTACTTCCTAGAATGGTTACTGTATTGGTAACTCCCCAAAAGAATCTGGATTGTGGTGAGGGAACAGAGAAAAAAGCTCATTTAGGACCTGCACTTACGAATGGGGTAGGCAGCTGTATATCAGGGAGTAAACCTTCTGAGAATAAAAACAGCTGGAGCTTGTTAACGTAATTACACAGGGGAAAGGATAATGTACTGGCAACTCCTCAGAAGAATCTGATTTGTGGTGAGGGGAGAGAGATAAAAGCTCATTTAGGAACGACATGAACATGCTGCGTAGGTAGCTGTTTATCAGTACATATCTCCACTGAGATTAAGAAAAGCAGTAGCTTAATAAATTAAGTACTTACTGGTATGGGTACTGTACCGGTAACTCCACATAAGAATCTGGATTGTGTTGAGGGAACAGAGAAAAAAAGCTCATTTAGGACCTGCACTTACGAAGGGGGTAGGCAGCTGTATATCAGGGAGTAAACCTTCTGAGAATAAAAACAGCTGGAGCTTGTTAAGGTAATTACACAGGGGAATGATAATGTACTGGGAACTTCTCCGAAGAATCTGATTTGTGGTGAGGGGAGAGAGATAAAAGCTCATTTAGGAACGACATAAACATGCTGCATAGGTAGCTGTTTATCAGTAAATATCTAAACTGAGATTAAGAAAAGCAGTAGCTTAATAAATTAAGTACTTCCTGGTATGGTTACTGTACTGGTAACTCCCCAAAAGAATCTGGATTGTGGTGAGGGAACAGAGAAAAAAGCTCATTTAGGATTTGCATTTAAGAAGGGGGTAGGCAGCAGTTTATCAGGGAGTAAACCTTCTGAGAATAAAAACAGCTGGAGCTTGTTAAGGTAATTACACAGGAGAAAGGATAATGTACTGGGAACTCCTCAGAAGAATCTGAATTGTGGTGAGGGGAGAGAGATAAAAGCTCATTTAGGAACGACATGAACATGCTGCGTAGGTAGCTGTTTATCAGTAAATATCTCCACTGAGATTAAGAAAAGCAGTAGCTTAATAAATTAAGTACTTCCTGTTATGGATACTGTACTGGAAACTCCCCAAAAGAATCTGGATTGTGGTGAGGGAACAGAGAAAAAAGCTCATTTAGGACCTTCACTTACGAAGGGGGTAGGCAGCTGTATATCAGGGAGTAAACCTTCTGAGAATAAAAACAGCTGGAGCTTGTTAAGGTAATTACACAGGGGAAAGGATAATGTACTGGGAACTCCTCAGAAGAATATGATTTGTGGTGAGGGGAGAGAGTTAAAAGCTCATTTAGGAACGACATGAACATGCTGCATACGTAGCTATTTATCAGTAAATATCTCCACTGAGATTAAGAAAAGCAGTAGCTTAATAAATTAAGTACTTCCTGGTATGGTTACTGTACTGGTAACTCCCCAAAACAATCTGGATTGTGGTGAGGGAACAGAGAAAAAAGCTCATTTAGGACCTGCAATTACGAAGGGGGTAGGAAGCTGTATATCAGGGAGTACACCTTCTGAGAATAAAAACAGCTGGAGCTTGTTAAGGTAATTACACAGGGGAAAGGATAATGTACTGGGAACTCCTCAGAAGAATCTGATTTGTGGTGAGGGGAGAGAGATAAAAGTTCATTTAGGAACGAGATGAACATGCTGCGTAGGTATCTGTTTATCAGTAAATATCTCCACTGAGATTAAGAAAAGCAGTAGCTTAATAAATTAAGTACTTCCTGGTATGGTTACTGTACTGGTAACTCCCGAAAAGAAACTGGATTGTGGTGAGGGAACAGAGAAAAAAGCTCATTTAGGACCTGCACTTACGAAGGGGGTAGGCAGTTGTATATCAGGGAGTAAACCTTCTGAGAATAAAAACAGCTGGAGCTTGTTAAGGTAATTACACAGGGGAAAGGACAATGTACTGGGAACTCCTCAGAAGAATCTGATTTGTGTTGAGGGGAGAAAGATAAAAGCTCATTTAGGAACGACATGAACATGCTGCGTAGGTAGCTGTTTATCAGTAAATATCTCCACTGTGATTAAGAAAAGCAGTAGCTTAATAAATTAAGTACTTCCTGGTATGGTTACTGTACTGGTAACTCCCCAAAAGAATCTGGATTGTGGTGAGGGAACAGAGAAAAAAGCTCATTTAGGACCTTCACTTACGAAGGGGGTAGGCAGCTGTATATCAGGGAGAAAACCTTCTGAAAATAAAAACAGCTGGAGCTTGTTAAGTTAATTACACAGGGGAAATGATAATGTACTGGGAACAATTCAGAAGAATCTGATTTGTGGTGAGGGGAGAGAGATAAAAGCTCATTTAGGAAAGACATGAACATGCTGCGTAGGTAGCTGTTTATCAGTAAATATCTCCACTGAGATTAAGAAAAGCAGTAGCTTAATAAATTAAGTACTTCCTAGAATGGTTACTGTATTGGTAACTCCCCAAAAGAATCTGGATTGTGGTGAGGGAACAGAGAAAAAAGCTCATTTAGGACCTGCACTTACGAATGGGGTAGGCAGCTGTATATCAGGGAGTAAACCTTCTGAGAATAAAAACAGCTGGAGCTTGTTAACGTAATTACACAGGGGAAAGGATAATGTACTGGCAACTCCTCAGAAGAATCTGATTTGTGGTGAGGGGAGAGAGATAAAAGCTCATTTAGGAACGACATGAACATGCTGCGTAGGTAGCTGTTTATCAGTACATATCTCCACTGAGATTAAGAAAAGCAGTAGCTTAATAAATTAAGTACTTACTGGTATGGGTACTGTACCGGTAACTCCACATAAGAATCTGGATTGTGTTGAGGGAACAGAGAAAAAAAGCTCATTTAGGACCTGCACTTACGAAGGGGGTAGGCAGCTGTATATCAGGGAGTAAACCTTCTGAGAATAAAAACAGCTGGAGCTTGTTAAGGTAATTACACAGGGGAATGATAATGTACTGGGAACTTCTCCGAAGAATCTGATTTGTGGTGAGGGGAGAGAGATAAAAGCTCATTTAGGAACGACATAAACATGCTGCATAGGTAGCTGTTTATCAGTAAATATCTAAACTGAGATTAAGAAAAGCAGTAGCTTAATAAATTAAGTACTTCCTGGTATGGTTACTGTACTGGTAACTCCCCAAAAGAATCTGGATTGTGGTGAGGGAACAGAGAAAAAAGCTCATTTAGGATTTGCATTTAAGAAGGGGGTAGGCAGCAGTTTATCAGGGAGTAAACCTTCTGAGAATAAAAACAGCTGGAGCTTGTTAAGGTAATTACACAGGAGAAAGGATAATGTACTGGGAACTCCTCAGAAGAATCTGAATTGTGGTGAGGGGAGAGAGATAAAAGCTCATTTAGGAACGACATGAACATGCTGCGTAGGTAGCTGTTTATCAGTAAATATCTCCACTGAGATTAAGAAAAGCAGTAGCTTAATAAATTAAGTACTTCCTGTTATGGATACTGTACTGGAAACTCCCCAAAAGAATCTGGATTGTGGTGAGGGAACAGAGAAAAAAGCTCATTTAGGACCTTCACTTACGAAGGGGGTAGGCAGCTGTATATCAGGGAGTAAACCTTCTGAGAATAAAAACAGCTGGAGCTTGTTAAGGTAATTACACAAGGGAAAGGATAATGTACTGGGAACTCCTCAGAAGAATATGATTTGTGGTGAGGGGAGAGAGTTAAAAGCTCATTTAGGAACGACATGAACATGCTGCATACGTAGCTATTTATCAGTAAATATCTCCACTGAGATTAAGAAAAGCAGTAGCTTAATAAATTAAGTACTTCCTGGTATGGTTACTGTACTGGTAACTCCCCAAAAGAATCTGGATTGTGGTGAGGGAACAGAGAAAAAAGCTCATTTAGGACCTGCAATTACGAAGGGGGTAGGAAGCTGTATATCAGGGAGTACACCTTCTGAGAATAAAAACAGCTGGAGCTTGTTAAGGTAATTACACAGGGGAAAGGATAATGTACTGGGAACTCCTCAGAAGAATCTGATTTGTGGTGAGGGGAGAGAGATAAAAGCTCATTTAGGAACGAGATGAACATGCTGCGTAGGTAGCTGTTTATCAGTAAATATCTCAACTGAGATTAAGAAAAGCAGTAGCTTAATAAATTAAGTACTTCCTGGTATGGTTACTGTACTGGTAACTCCCGAAAAGAATCTGGATTGTGGTGAGGGAACAGAGAAAAAAGCTCATTTAGGACCTGCACTTACGAAGGGGGTAGGCAGTTGTATATCAGGGAGTAAACCTTCTGAGAATAAAAACAGCTGGAGCTTGTTAAGGTAATTACACAGGGGAAAGGACAATGTACTGGGAACTCCTCAGAAGAATCTGATTTGTGTTGAGGGGAGAAAGATAAAAGCTCATTTAGGAACGACATGAACATGCTGCGTAGGTAGCTGTTTATCAGTAAATATCTCCACTGAGATTAAGAAAAGCAGTAGCTTAATAAATTAAGTACTTCCTGGTATGGTTACTGTACTGGTAACTCCCCAAAAGTATCTGGATTGTGGTGAGGGAAGAGAGAATAAAGCTCATTTAGGACCTGCACTTACGAAGGGGGTAGGCAGCTGTATATCAGGGAGTAAACCTTCTGAGAATAAAAACAGCTGGAGCTTGTTAAGGTAATTACACAGGGGAAAGGATAATGTACTGGGAACTCCTCAGAAGAATCTGATTTGTGGTGAGGGGAGAGAGATAAAAGCTCATTTAGGAACGACATGAAGATGCTGCGTAGGTAGCTGTTTATCAGTAAATATCTCCACTAAGATTAAGAAAAGCAGTAGCTTAATAAATTAAGTACTTCCTGGTATGGTTACTGTACTGGTAACTCCCCAAAAGAATCTGGATTGTGGTGAGGGAACAGAGAAAAAAGCTCATTTAGGACCTGCACTTACGAAGGGGGTAGGCAGCTGTATATCAGGGAGAAAACCTTCTGAAAATAAAAACAGCTGGAGCTTGTTAAGTTAATTACACAGGGGAAATGATAATGTACTGGGAACAATTCAGAAGAATCTGATTTGTGGTGAGGGGAGAGAGATAAAAGCTCATTTAGGAAAGACATGAACATGCTGCGTAGGTAGCTGTTTATCAGTCAATATCTCCACTTAGATTAAGAAAAGCAGTAGCTTAATAAATTAAGTCCTTCCTAGAATGGTTACTGTATTGGTAACTCCCCAAAAGAATGTGGATTGTGGTGAGGGAACAGAGAAAAAAGCTCATTTAGGACCTGCACTTACGAATGGGGTAGGCAGCTGTATATCAGGGAGTAAACCTTCTGAGAATAAAAACAGCTGGAGCTTGTAAACGTAATTACACAGGGGAAAGGATAATGTACTGGCAATTTCTCAGAAGAATCTGATTTGTGGTGAGGGGAGAGAGATAAAAGCTCATTTAGGAACGACATGAACATGCTGTGTAGGTAGCTGTTTATCAGTAAATATCTCCACTGAGATTAAGAAAAGCAGTAGCTTAATAAATTAAGTACTTACTGGTATGGGTACTGTACCGGTAACTCCACATAAGAATCTGGATTGTGGTGAGGGAACAGAGAAAAAAAGCTCATTTAGGACCTGCACTTACGAAGGGGGTAGGCAGCTGTATATCAGGGAGTAAACCTTCTGAGAATAAAAACAGCTGGAGCTTGTTAAGGTAATTACACAGGGGAATGATAATGTACTGGGAACTCCTCAGAAGAATCTGAATTGTGGTGAGGGGAGAGAGATAAAAGCTCATTAAGGAACGACATGAACATGCTGCGTAGGTAGCTGTTTATCAGTAAATATCTCCACTGAGATTAAGAAAAGCAGTAGCTTAATAAATTAAGTACTTCCTGTTATGGATACTGTACTGGAAACTCCCAAAAGAATCTGGATTGTGGTGAGGGAACAGAGAAAAAATCTCATTTAGGACCTTCACTTACGAAGGGGGTAGGCAGCTGTATATCAGGGAGTAAACCTTCTGAGAATAAAAACAGCTGGAGCTTGTTAAGGTAATTACACAGGGGAAAGGATAATGTACTGGGAACTCCTCAGAAGAATATGATTTGTGGTGAGGGGAGAGAGTTAAAAGCTCATTTAGGAACGACATGAACATGCTGCATACGTAGCTATTTATCAGTAAATATCTCCACTGAGATTAAGAAAAGCAGTAGCTTAATAAATTAAGTACTTCCTGGTATGGTTACTGTACTGGTAACTCCCCAAAAGAATCTGGATTGTGGTGAGGGAACAGAGAAAAAAGCTCATTTAGGACCTGCAATTACGAAGGGGGTAGGAAGCTGTATATCAGGGAGTACACCTTCTGAGAATAAAAACAGCTGGAGCTTGTTAAGGTAATTACACAGGGGAAAGGATAATGTACTGGGAACTCCTCAGAAGAATCTGATTTGTGGTGAGGGGAGAGAGATAAAAGCTCATTTAGGAACGAGATGAACATGCTGCGTAGGTAGCTGTTTATCAGTAAATATCTCCACTGAGATTAAGAAAAGCAGTAGCTTAATAAATTAAGTACTTCCTGGTATGGTTACTGTACTGGTAACTCCCCAAAAGAATCTGGATTGTGGTGAGGGAACAGAGAAAAAAGCTCATTTAGGACCTGCACTTACGAAGGGGGTAGGCAGTTGTATATCAGGGAGTAAACCTTCTGAGAATAAAAACAGCTGGAGATTGTTAAGGTAATTACACAGGGGAAAGGACAATGTACTGGGAACTCCTCAGAAGAATCTGATTTGTGGTGAGGGGAGAAAGATAAAAGCTCATTTAGGAACGACATGAACATGCTGCGTAGGTAGCTGTTTATCAGTAAATATCTCCACTGTGATTAAGAAAAGCAGTAGCTTAATAAATTAAGTACTTCCTGGTATGGTTACTGTACTGGTAACTCCCCAAAAGAATCTGGATTGTGGTGAGGGAACAGAGAAAAAAGCTCATTTAGGACCTGCACTTACGAAGGGGGTAGGCAGCTGTATATCAGGGAGAAAACCTTCTGAAATAAAAACAGCTGGAGCTTGTTAAGTTAATTACACAGGGGAAATGATAATGTACTGGGAACAATTCAGAAGAATCTGATTTGTGGTGAGGGGAGAGAGATAAAAGCTCATTTAGGAAACACATGAACATGCTGCGTAGGTAGCTTTTTATCAGTAAATATCTCCACTGAGATTAAGAAAAGCAGTAGCTTAATAAATTAAGTACTTCCTAGAATGGTTACTGTATTGGTAACTCCCCAAAAGAATCTGGATTGTGGTGAGGGAACAGAGAAAAAAGCTCATTTAGGACCTGCACTTACGAATGGGGTAGGCAGCTGTATATCAGGGAGTAAACCTTCTGAGAATAAAAACAGCTGGAGCTTGTTAACGTAATTACACAGGGGAAAGGATAATGTACTGGCAACTCCTCAGAAGAATCTGATTTGTGGTGAGGGGAGAGAGATAAAAGCTCATTTAGGAACGACATGAACATGCTGCGTACGTAGCTGTTTATCAGTACATATCTCCACTGAGATTAAGAAAAGCAGTAGCTTAATAAATTAAGTACTTACTGGTATGGGTACTGTACCGGTAACTCCACATAAGAATCTGGATTGTGTTGAGGGAACAGAGAAAAAAAGCTCATTTAGGACCTGCACTTACGAAGGGGGTAGGCAGCTGTATATCAGGGAGTAAACCTTCTGAGAATAAAAACAGCTGGAGGTTGTTAAGGTAATTACACAGGGGAATGATAATGTACTGGGAACTTCTCCGAAGAATCTGATTTGTGGTGAGGGGAGAGAGATAAAAGCTCATTTAGGAACGACATAAACATGCTGCATAGGTAGCTGTTTATCAGTAAATATCTAAACTGAGATTAAGAAAAGCAGTAGCTTAATAAATTAAGTACTTCCTGGTATGGTTACTGTACTGGTAACTCCCCAAAAGAATCTGGATTGTGGTGAGGGAACAGAGAAAAAAGCTCATTTAGGATTTGCATTTAAGAAGGGGGTAGGCAGCAGTTTATCAGGGAGTAACCCTTCTGAGAATAAAAACAGCTGGAGCTTGTTAAGGTAATTACACAGGGGAAAGGATAATGTACTGGGAACTCCTCAGAAGAATCTGAATTGTGGTGAGGGGAGAGAGATAAAAGCTCATTTAGGAACGACATGAACATGCTGCGTAGGTAGCTGTTTATCAGTAAATATCTCCACTGAGATTAAGAAAAGCAGTAGCTTAATAAATTAAGTACTTCCTGTTATGGATACTGTACTGGAAACTCCCCAAAAGAATCTGGATTGTGGTGAGGGAACAGAGAAAAAAGCTCATTTAGGACCTTCACTTACGAAGGGGGTAGGCAGCTGTATATCAGGGAGTAAACCTTCTGAGAATAAAACAGCTGGAGCTTGTTAAGGTAATTACACAGGGGAAAGGATAATGTACTGGGAACTCCTCAGAAGAATATGATTTGTGGTGAGGGGAGAGAGTTAATAGCTCATTTAGGAACGACATGAACATGCTGCATACGTAGCTATTTATCAGTAAATATCTCCACTGAGATTAAGAAAAGCAGTAGCTTAATAAATTAAGTACTTCCTGGTATGGTTACTGTACTGGTAACTCCCCAAAAGAATCTGGATTGTGGTGAGGGAACAGAGAAAAAAGCTCATTTAGGACCTGCAATTACGAAGGGGGTAGGAAGCTGTATATCAGGGAGTACACCTTCTGAGAATAAAAACAGCTGGAGCTTGTTAAGGTAATTACACAGGGGAAAGGATAATGTACTGGGAACTCCTCAGAAGAATCTGATTTGTGGTGAGGGGAGAGAGATAAAAGCTCATTTAGGAACGAGATGACCATGCTGCGTAGGTAGCTGTTTATCAGTAAATATCTCCACTGAGATTAAGAAAAGCAGTAGCTTAATAAATTAAGTACTTCCTGGTATGGTTACTGTACTGGTAACTCCCGAAAAGAATCTGGATTGTGGTGAGGGAACAGAGAAAAAAGCTCATTTAGGACCTGCACTTACGAAGGGGGTAGGCAGTTGTATATCAGGGAGTAAACCTTCTGAGAATAAAAACAGCTGGAGCTTGTTAAGGTAATTACACAGGGGAAAGGACAATGTACTGGGAACTCCTCAGAAGAATCTGATTTGTGTTGAGGGGAGAAAGATAAAAGCTCATTTAGGAACGACATGAACATGCTGCGTAGGTAGCTGTTTATCAGTAAATATCTCCACTGAGATTAAGAAAAGCAGTAGCTTAATAAATTAAGTACTTCCTGGTATGGTTACTGTACTGGTAACTCCCCAAAAGTATCTGGATTGTGGTGAGGGAAGAGAGAATAAAGCTCATTTAGGACCTGCACTTACGAAGGGGGTAGGCAGCTGTATATCAGGGAGTAAACCTTCTGAGAATAAAAACAGCTGGAGCTTGTTAATGTAATTACACAGGGGAAAGGATAATGTACTGGGAACTCCTCAGAAGAATCTGATTTGTGGTGAGGGGAGAGAGATAAAAGCTCATTTATGAACGACATGAACATGCTGCGTAGGTAGCTGTTTATCAGTAAATATCTCCACTAAGATTAAGAAAAGCAGTAGCTTAATAAATTAAGTACTTCCTGGTATGGTTACTGTACTGGTAACTCCCCAAAAGAATCTGGATTGTGGTGAGGGAACAGAGAAAAAAGCTCATTTAGGACCTGCACTTACGAAGGGGGTAGGCAGCTGTATATCAGGGAGAAAACCTTCTGAAAATAAAAACAGCTGGAGCTTGTTAAGTTAATTACACAGGGGAAATGATAATGTACTGGGAACAATTCAGAAGAATCTGATTTGTGGTGAGGGGAGAGAGATAAAAGCTCATTTAGGAAAGACATGAACATGCTGCGTAGGTAGCTGTTTATCAGTCAATATCTCCACTGAGATTAAGAAAAGCAGTAGCTTAATAAATTAAGTCCTTCCTAGAATGGTTACTGTATTGGTAACTCCCCAAAAGAATCTGGATTGTGGTGAGGGAACAGAGAAAAAAGCTCATTTAGGACCTGCACTTACGAATGGGGTAGGCAGCTGTATATCAGGGAGTAAACCTTCTGAGAATAAAATCAGCTGGAGCTTGTTAACGTAATTACACAGGGGAAAGGATAATGTACTGGCAACTTCTCAGAAGAATCTGATTTGTGGTGAGGGGAGAGAGATAAAAGCTCATTTAGGAACGACATGAACATGCTGTGTAGGTAGCTGTTTATCAGTAAATATCTCCACTGAGATTAAGAAAAGCAGTAGCATAATAAATTAAGTACTTACTGGTATGGGTACTGTACCGGTAACTCCACATAAGAATCTGGATTGTGGTGAGGGAACAGAGAAAAAAAGCTCATTTAGGACCTGCACTTACGAAGGGGGTAGGCAGCTGTATATCAGGGAGTAAACCTTCTGAGAATAAAAACAGCTGGAGCTTGTTAAGGTAATTACACAGGGGAATGATAATGTACTGGGAACTTCTCCGAAGAATCTGATTCGTGGTGAGGGGAGAGAGATAAAAGCTCATTTAGGAACGACATAAACATGCTGCATAGGTAGCTGTTTATCAGTAAATATCTAAACTGAGATTAAGAAAAGCAGTAGCTTAATAAATTAAGTACTTCCTGGTATGGTTACTGTACTGGTAACTCCCCAAAAGAATCTGGATTGTGGTGAGGGAACAGAGAAAAAAGCTCATTTAGGATTTGCATTTAAGAAGGGGGTAGGCAGCAGTTTATCAGGGAGTAAACCTTCTGAGAATAAAAACAGCTGGAGCTTGTTAAGGTAATTACACAGGGGAAAGGATAATGTACTGGGAACTCCTCAGAAGAATCTGAATTGTGGTGAGGGGAGAGAGATAAAAGCTCATTTAGGAACGACATGAACATGCTGCGTAGGTAGCTGTTTATCAGTAAATATCTCCACTGAGATTAAGAAAAGCAGTAGCTTAATAAATTAAGTACTTCCTGTTATGGATACTGTACTGGAAACTCCCCAAAAGAATCTGGATTGTGGTGAGGGAACAGAGAAAAAATCTCATTTAGGACCTTCACTTACGAAGGGGTAGGCAGCTGTATATCAGGGAGTAAACCTTCTGAGAATAAAAACAGCTGGAGTTGTTCAGGTAATTACACAGGGGAAAGGATAATGTACTGGGAACTCCTCAGAAGAATATGATTTGTGGTGAGGGGAGAGAGTTAAAAGCTCATTTAGGAACGACATGAACATGCTGCATACGTAGCTATTTATCAGTAAATATCTCCACTGAGATTAAGAAAAGCAGTAGCTTAATAAATTAAGTACTTCCTGGTATGGTTACTGTACTGGTAACTCCCCAAAAGAATCTGGATTGTGGTGAGGGAACAGAGAAAAAAGCTCATTTAGGACCTGCAATTACGAAGGGGGTAGGAAGCTGTATATCAGGGAGTACACCTTCTGAGAATAAAAACAGCTGGAGCTTGTTAAGGTAATTACACAGGGGAAAGGATAATGTACTGGGAACTCCTCAGAAGAATCTGATTTGTGGTGAGGGGAGAGAGATAAAAGCTCATTTAGGAACGAGATGAACATGCTGCGTAGGTAGCTGTTTATCAGTAAATATCTCCACTGAGATTAAGAAAAGCAGTAGCTTAATAAATTAAGTACTTCCTGGTATGGTTACTGTACTGGTAACTCCCCAAAAGAATCTGGATTGTGGTGAGGGAACAGAGAAAAAAGCTCATTTAGGACCTGCACTTACGAAGGGGGTAGGCAGTTGTATATCAGGGAGTAAACCTTCTGAGAATAAAAACAGCTGGAGCTTGTTAAGGTAATTACACAGGGGAAAGGACAATGTACTGGGAACTCCTCAGAAGAATCTGATTTGTGGTGAGGGGAGAAAGATAAAAGCTCATTTAGGAACGACATGAACATGCTGCGTAGGTAGCTGTTTATCAGTAAATATCTCCACTGTGATTAAGAAAAGCAGTAGCTTAATAAATTAAGTACTTCCTGGTATGGTTACTGTACTGGTAACTCCCCAAAAGAATCTGGATTGTGGTGAGGGAACAGAGAAAAAAGCTCATTTAGGACCTGCACTTACCAAGGGGGTAGGCAGCTGTATATCAGGGAGTAAACCTTCTGAGAATAAAAACAGCTGGAGCTAGTTAAGGTAATTACACAGGGGAAAGGATAATGTACTGGGAACTCCTCACAAGAATCTGATTTGTGGTGAGGGGAGAGAGATAAAAGCTCATTTAGGAACGACATGAACATGCTGCTTAGGTAGCTGTTTATCAGTAAATATCTCCACTGAGATTAAGAAAAGCAGTAGCTTAATAAATTAAGTACTTCCTGGTATGGTTACTGTACTGGTAACTCCCCAAAAGAATCTGGATTGTGGTGAGGGAACAGAGAAAAAAAGCTCATTTAGGACCTGCACTTACGAAGGGGGTAGGCAGCTGTATATCAGGGAGAAAACCTTCTGAAAATAAAAACAGCTGGAGCTTGTTAAGTTAATTACACAGGGGAAATGATAATGTACTGGGAACAATTCAGAAGAATCTGATTTGTGGTGAGGGGAGAGAGATAAAAGCTCATTAGGAAAGACATGAACATGCTGCGTAGGTAGCTGTTTATCAGTAAATATCTCCACTGAGATTAAGAAAAGCAGTAGCTTAATAAATTAAGTACTTCCTAGAATGGTTACTGTATTGGAAACTCCCCAAAAGAATCTGGATTGTGGTGAGGGAACAGAGAAAAAAGCTCATTTAAGACCTGCACTTACGAATGGGGTAGGCAGCTGTATATCAGGGAGTAAACCTTCTGAGAATAAAAACAGCTGGAGCTTGTTAACGTAATTACACAGGGGAAAGGATAATGTACTGGCAACTCCTCAGAAGAATCTGATTTGTGGTGAGGGGAGAGAGATAAAAGCTCATTTAGGAACGACATGAACATGCTGCGTAGGTAGCTGTTTATCAGTAAATATCTCCACTGAGATTAAGAAAAGCAATAGCTTAATAAATTAAGTACTTCCTGGTATGGTTACTGTACTGGTAACTCCCCAAAAGAATCTGGATTGTGGTGAGGGAACAGAGAAAAAAGCTCATTTAGGATTTCATTTAAGAAGGGGGTAGGCAGCAGTTTATCAGGGAGTAAACCTTCTGAGAATAAAAACAGCTGGAGCTTGTTAAGGTAATTACACAGGGGAAAGGATAATGTACTGGGAACTCCTCAGAAGAATCTGAATTGTGGTGAGGGGAGAGAGATAAAAGCTCATTTAGGAACGACATGAACATGCTGCGTAGGTAGCTGTTTATCAGTAAATATCTCCACTGAGATTAAGAAAAGCAGTAGCTTAATAAATTAAGTACTTCCTGTTATGGATACTGTACTGGAAACTCCCCAAAAGAATCTGGATTGTGGTGAGGGAACAGAGAAAAAATCTCATTTAGGACCTTCACTTGCGAAGGGGGTAGGCAGCTGTATATGAGGGAGTAAACCTTCTGAGAATAAAAACAGCTGGAGCTTGTTAAGGTAATTACACAGGGGAAAGGATAATGTACTGGGAACTCCTCAGAAGAATATGATTTGTGGTGAGGGGAGAGAGTTAAAAGCTCATTTAGGAACGACATGAACATGCTGCATACGTAGCTATTTATCAGTAAATATCTCCACTGAGATTAAGAAAAGCAGTAGCTTAATAAATTAAGTACTTCCTGGTATGGTTACTGTACTGGTAACTCCCCAAAAGAATCTGGATTGTGGTGAGGGAACAGAGAAAAAAGCTCATTTAGGACCTGCAATTACGAAGGGGGTAGGAAGCTGTATATCAGGGAGTACACCTTCTGAGAATAAAAACAGCTGGAGCTTGTTAAGGTAATTACACAGGGGAAAGGATAATGTACTGGGAACTCCTCAGAAGAATCTGATTTGTGGTGAGGGGAGAGAGATAAAAGCTCATTTAGGAACGAGATGAACATGCTGCGTAGGTAGCTGTTTATCAGTAAATATCTCCACTGAGATTAAGAAAAGCAGTAGCTTAATAAATTAAGTACTTCCTGGTATGGTTACTGTACTGGTAACTCCCCAAAAGAATCTGGATTGTGGTGAGGGAACAGAGAAAAAAGCTCATTTAGGACCTGCACTTACGAAGGGGGTAGGCAGTTGTATATCAGGGAGTAAACCTTCTGAGAATAAAAACAGCTGGAGCTTGTTAAGGTAATTACACAGGGGAAAGGACAATGTACTGGGAACTCCTCAGAAGAATCTGATTTGTGGTGAGGGGAGAAAGATAAAGCTCATTTAAGAACGACATGAACATGCTGCGTAGGTAGCTGTTTATCAGTAAATATCTCCACTGTGATTAAGAAAAGCAGTAGCTTAATAAATTAAGTACTTCCTGGTATGGTTACTGTACTGGTAACTCCCAAAAGAATCTGGATTGTGGTGAGGGAACAGAGAAAAAAGCTCATTTAGGACCTGCACTTACCAAGGGGGTAGGCAGCTGTATATCAGGGAGAAAACCTTCTGAAAATAAAAACAGCTGGAGCTTGTTAAGTTAATTACACAGGGGAAATGATAATGTACTGGGAACAATTCAGAAGAATCTGATTTGTGGTGAGGGGGAGAGAGATAAAAGCTCATTTAGGAAAGACATGAACATGCTGCGTAGGTAGCTGTTTATCAGTAAATATCTCCACTGAGATTAAGAAAAGCAGTAGCTTAATAAATTAAGTACTTCCTAGAATGGTTACTGTATTGGTAACTCCCCAAAAGAATCTGGATTGTGGTGAGGGAACAGAGAAAAAAGCTCATTTAGGACCTGCACTTACGAATGGGGTAGGCAGCTGTATATCAGGGAGTAAACCTTCTGAGAATAAAAACAGCTGGTGCTTGTTAACGTAATTACACAGGGGAAAGGATAATGTACTGGCAACTCCTCAGAAGAATCTGATTTGTGGTGAGGGGAGAGAGATAAAAGCTCATTTAGGAACGACATGAACATGCTGCGTAGGTAGCTGTTTATCAGTACATATCTCCACTGAGATTAAGAAAAGCAGTAGCTTAATAAATTAAGTACTTACTGGTATGGGTACTGTACCGGTAACTCCACATAAGAATCTGGATTGTGTTGAGGGAACAGAGAAAAAAAGCTCATTTAGGACCTGCACTTACGAAGGGGGTAGGCAGCTGTATATCAGGGAGTAAACCTTCTGAGAATAAAAACAGCTGGAGCTTGTTAAGGTAATTACACAGGGGAATGATAATGTACTGGGAACTTCTCCGAAGAATCTGATTTGTGGTGAGGGGAGAGAGATAAAAGCTCATTTAGGAACGACATAAACATGCTGCATAGGTAGCTGTTTATCAGTAAATATCTAAACTGAGATTAAGAAAAGCAGTAGCTTAATAAATTAAGTACTTCCTGGTATGGTTACTGTACTGGTAACTCCCCAAAAGAATCTGGATTGTGGTGAGGGAACAGAGAAAAAAGCTCATTTAGGATTTGCATTTAAGAAGGGGGTAGGCAGCAGTTTATCAGGGAGTAAACCTTCTGAGAATAAAAACAGCTGGAGCTTGTTAAGGTAATTACACAGGGGAAAGGATAATGTACTGGGAACTCCTCAGAAGAATCTGAATTGTGGTGAGGGGAGAGAGATAAAAGCTCATTAGGAACGACATGAACATGCTGCGTAGGTAGCTGTTTATCAGTAAATATCTCCACTGAGATTAAGAAAAGCAGTAGCTTAATAAATTAAGTACTTACTGTTATGGATACTGTACTGGAAACTCCCCAAAAGAATCTGGATTGTGGTGAGGGAACAGAGAAAAAAGCTCATTTAGGACCTTCACTTACTAAGGGGGTAGGCAGCTGTATATCAGGGAGTAAACCTTCTGAGAATAAAAACAGCTGGAGCTTGTTAAGGTAATTACACAGGGGAAAGGATAATGTACTGGGAACTCCTCAGAAGAATATGATTTGTGGTGAGGGGAGAGAGTTAAAAGCTCATTTAGGAACGACATGAACATGCTGCATACGTAGCTATTTATCAGTAAATATCTCCACTGAGATTAAGAAAAGCAGTAGCTTAATAAATTAAGTACTTCCTGGTATGGTTACTGTACTGGTAA
>NW_025960659.1:0-28709 GCF_023159225.1 Perognathus longimembris pacificus | reverse complement strand
TCAGTGGAGATATATACTGCTAAACAGCTACCTATGCAGCAGGTTCATGTCGTTCCTAAATGAGCTTTTTTCTATGTTACCTCACCACAATCCAGATTCTTTTGGGGAGTTACCAGTACAGTATCCATACCAGGAAGCACTTAATTTATTAAGCTACTGCTTTTCTTAATCTCAGTGGAGATATTTACTGATTAACAGCTACGTATGCAGCATGTTCATGTCGTTCCTAAATGAGCTTTTATCTCTCTCCCCTCACCACAAATCAGATTCTTCAGAGGAGTTCCCAGTACATTATCCTTTCCCCTGTGTAATTACCTTAACAAGCTCCAGCTGTTTTTATTCTCAGAAGCGATACTCCCTGATATACAGCTGCCTACCCCCTTCGTAAGTGCAGGTCCTAAATGAGCTTTTTTCTCTGTTCCCTCACCACAATCCAGATTCTTTTGGTGAGTTACCAGTACAGTAACCATACCAGGAAGTACTTAATTTATTAAGCTACTGCTTTTCTTAATCTCAGTGGAGATATTTACTGATAAACAGCTACCTACGCAGCATGTTCATGTCGTTCCTAAATGAGCTTTTATCTCTCTCCACTCAGCACAAATCAGATTCTTCTGAGGAGTTCCCAGTACATTATCCTTTCCCCTGTGTAATTACCTTAACAAGCTCCAGCTGTTTTTATTCTCAGAATGTTTACTCCGGATATACAGCTGCCTAACCCCTTCGTAAGTGCAGGTCCTAAGTGAGCTTTTTTCTCTGTTCCCTCACTACAATCCAGATTCTTTTGGGGAGTTACCAGTACAGTAACCATACCAGGAAGTACTTAACTTATTAAGCTACTGCTTTTCTTAATCTCAGTGGAGATATTTAGTGATAAACAGTTAACTACGCAGCATGTTCATGTCGTTCCTAAATGAGCTTTTATCTCTCTCAGCTCAGGACAAATCAGATTCTTCTGAGGAGTTCCCAGTACATTTTCCTTTCCCCTGTGTAATTACCTTAACAAGCTCCATCTGTTTTTATTCTCAGAAGGTTTACTCCCTGATATACAGCTGCCTACCCCCTTGGAAAGTGCAGGTCCTAAATGAGCTTTTTTCTCTGTTCCCTCACCACAATCCAGATTCTTTTGGGGAGTTACCAGTACAGTAACCATACCAGGAAGTACTTAATTTATTAAGCTACTGCTTTTCTTTATCTCAGTGGAGATATTTACTGATAAACAGCTACCTATGCAGCATGTTCATGTCGTTCCTAAATGAGTTTTTTCTCTGTTCCCTCACCACAATCCAGATTCTTTTGGGAGTTACCAGTACAGTATCCATACCAGGAAGTACTTAATTTATTAAGCTACTGCTTTTATTAATCTCAGTGGAGATATTTACTGATAAACAGCTACGTATGCAGCATGTTCATGTCGTTCCTAAATGAGCTTTTATCTCTCTCCCCTCACCACAAATAAGATTCTTCAGAGGAGTTCCCAGTACATTATCCTTTCCCCTGTGTAATTACCTTAACAAGCTCCAGCTGTTTTTATTCTCAGAAGGGATACTCCCTGATATACAGCTGCCTACCCCCTTCGTAAGTGCAGGTCCTAAATGAGCTTTTTTCTCTGTTCCCTCACAAAAATACAGATTCTTTTGGGGAGTTACCAGTACAGTAACCATACCAAGAAGTACTTAATTTATTAAGCTACTGATTTTCTTAATCTCAGTGGAGATATTCTCTGATAAACAGCTACCTACGCAGCATGTTCATGTCGTTCCTAAATGAGCTTTTATCTCTCTCCCCTCACCACAAATCAGATTCTTGTGAGGAGTTCCCAGTACATTATCCTTTCCCCTGTGTAATTACCTTAACAAGCTCCAGCTGTTTTTATTCTCAGAAGGTTTACTCCCTGATATACAGCTGCCTACCCCCTTCGTAAGTGCAGGTCCTAAATGAGCTTTTTTCTCTGTTCCCTCACCACAATCCAGATTCTTTTGGGGAGTTACCAGTACAGTAACCATACCAGGAAGTACTTAATTTATTAAGCTACTGCTTTTCATAATCTCAGTGGAGATATTTACTGATAAACAGCTACGTACGCTGCATGTTCATGTCGTTCCTAAATGAGCTTTTATCTCTGTCCACTCACCACAAATCAGATTCTTCTGAGGAGTTCCCAGTACATTATCCTTTCCCCTGTGTAATTACCTGAAAAATCTCCAGCTGTTTTTATTCTCAGAAGGATTACTCCCTCATATACAGCTTCCTAACCGCTTCGTAAGTGCAGGTCCTAAATGAGCTTTTTTCTCTGTTCCCTCACCACAATCCAGATTCTTTTGGGGAGTTACCAGTACAGTAACCATACCAGGAAGTACTTAATTTATTAAGCTACTGCTTTTCTTAATCTCAGTGGAGATATTTACTGATAAACCGCTACCTACGCAGCATGTTCATGTCGTTCCTAAATGAGCTTTTATCTCTCTCCCCTCACCACAAAAAAGATTCTTCTTAGGAGTTCCCAGTACATTATCCTATCCCCTGTGTAATTACCTTTATAAGCTCCAGCTCTTTTTATTCTCAGAAGGTTTACTCCCTGATATACAACTGCCTACCCCCTTCGTAAGTGCAGGTCCTAAATGAGCTTTTTTCTCTGTTCCCTCACCACAATCCAGATTCTTTTGGGGAGTTACCAGTACAGTAACCATACCAGGAAGTACTTAATTTATTAAGCTACTGCTTTTCTTAATCTCAGTGGAGATATTTACTGATAAACAGCTACCTAAGCAGCATATTCATGTCGTTCCTAAATGAGCTTTTATCTCTCTCCCCTCACCACAAATCAGATTCTTCTGAGGAGTTCCCAGTACATTATCCTTTCCCCTGTCTAATTACCTTAACAAGCACCAGCTGTTTTTATTCTCAGAAGCGATACTCCCTGATATACAGCTGCCTACCCCCTTCGTAAGTGCAGGTCCTAAATGAGCTTTTTTCTCTGTTCCCTCACCACAATCCAGATTCTTTTGGGGAGTTACCAGTACAGTAACCAAACCAGGAAGTACTTAATTTATTAAGCTACTCCTTTTCTTAATCTCAGTGGAGATATTTACTGATAAACAGCTACCTACGCAGCATGTTCATGTCGTTCCTAAATGAGCTTTTATCTCTCTCCCCTCACCACAAATCAGATTCTTCTGAGGAGTTCCCAGTACATTATCCTTTCCCCTGTGTAATTATCTTACCAAGCTCCAGCTGTTTTTATTCTCAGAAGGTTTACTCCCTGATATACAGCTGCCTACCCCCTTCGTAAGTGCAGGTTTAAATGAGCTTTTTTCTCTGTTCGCTCACCACAATCCAGATTCTTTTGGGGAGTTACCAGTACAGTAACCATACCAGGAAGTACTTAATTTATTAAGCTACTGCTTTTCTTAATCTCAGTGGAGATATTTACTGATAAACAGCTGACTACGCAGCATGTTCATGTCGTCCTAAATGAGCTTTTATCTCTCTCCCCTCACCACAAATCAGATTCTTCTGAGGAGTTCCCAGTACATTGTCCTTTCCCCTGTGTAATTACCTTAACAAGCTCCAGCTGTTTTTATTCTCAGAAGCGATACTCCCTGATATACAGCTGCCTACCCCCTTCGTAAGTGCAGGTCCTAAATGAGCTTTTTTCTCTGTTCCCTCACCACAATCCAGATTCTTTTGGTGAGTTACCAGTACAGTAACCATACCAGGAAGTACTTAAGTTATTAAGCTACTGCTTTTCTTAATCTCAGTGGAGATATTTACTGATAAACAGCTACCTACGCAGCATGTTCATGTCGTTCCTAAATGAGCTTTTATCTCTCTCCACTCAGCACAAATCAGATTCTTCTGAGGAGTTCCCAGTACATTATCCTTTCCCTGTGTAATTACCTTAACAAGCTCCAGCTGTTTTTATTCTCCGAAGGTTTACTCCCTGATATATCGCTGCCTAACCCCTTCGTAAGTGCAGGTCCTAAATGAGCTTTTTTCTCTGTTCCCTCACTACAATCCAGATTCTTTTGGGGAGTTACCAGTACAGTAACCATACCAGGAAGTACTTAACTTATTAAGCTACTGCTTTTCTTAATCTCAGTGGAGATATTTAGTGATAAACAGTTACCTATGCAGCATGTTCATGTCGTTCCTAAATGAGCTTTTATCTATCTCCCCTCAGGACAAATCAGATTCTTCTGAGGAGTTCCCAGTACATTATCCTTTCCCCTGTGTAATTACCTTAACAAGCTCCATCTGTTTTTATTCTCAGAAGGTTAACTCCCTGATATACATCTGCCTACCCCCTTCGAAAGTGCAGGTCCTAAATGAGCTTTTTTCTCTGTTCCCTCACAAAAATCCAGATTCTTTTGGGGAGTTACCAGTATAGTAACCATACCAGGAAGTACTTAATTTATTAAGCTACTGCTTTTCTTAATCTCAGTGGTGATATTTACTGATAAACAGCTACCTATGCAGCATGTTCATGTCGTTCCTAAATGAGTTTTTTCTCTGTTCCCTCACCACAATCCAGATTCTTTTGGGGAGTTACCAGTACAGTATCCATACCAGGAAGTACTTAATTTATTAAGCTACTGCTTTTCTTAATCTCAGTGGAGATATTTACTGATAAACAGCTACGTATGCAGCACGTTCATGTCGTTCCTAAATGAGCTTTTATCTCTCTCCCCTCACCACAAATCAGATTCTTCAGAGGAGTTCCCAGTACATTATCCTTTCCCCTGTGTAATTACCTTAACAAGCTCCAGCTGTTTTTATTCTCAGAAGCGATACTCCCTGATATACAGCTGCCTACCCCCTTCGAAAGTGCAGGTCCTAAATGAGCTTTATTCTCTGTTCCCTCACCACAATCCAGATTCTTTTGGGGAGTTACCAGTACAGTAACCATACCAGGAAGTACTTAACTTATTAAGCTACTGCTTTTCTTAATCTCAGTGGAGATATTTAGTGATAAACAGTTACCTACGCAGTATGTTCATGTCGTTCCTAAATGAGCTTTTATCTCTCTCCCCTCACCACAAATCAGATTCTTCTGAGGAGTTCCCAGTACATTATCCTTTCCCCTGTGTAATTACCTTAACAAGCTCCAGCTGTTTTTATTCTCAGAAGGTTTACTCCCTGATGTACAGCTGCCTACCCCCTTCGTAAGTGCAGGTCCTAAATGAGCTTTTTCTCTGTTCCCTCACCACAATCCAGATTCTTTTGGGGAGTTACCAGTACAGTAACCATACCAGGAAGTACTTAATTTTTTAAGCTACTGCTTTTCTTAATCTCAGTGGAGATATTTACTGATAAACAGCTACCTACGCAGCATGTGCATGTCGTTCCTAAATGAGCTTTTATCTCTCTCCCCTCACCACAAATCAGATTCTTCTGAGGAGTTCCCTGTACATCATCCTTTCCCCTGTATAATTACCTTTATAAGCTCCAGTTGTTTTTATTCTCAGAAGGTTTACTCCCTGATATACAGCTGCCTACCCCTTCGTAAGTGCAGGTCCTAAATGAGCTTTTTTCTCTGTTCCCTCACCACAATCCAGATTCTTTTGCGGAGTTACCAGTACAGTAACCATACCAGGAAGTACTTAATTTATTAAGCTCCTGCTTTTCTTAATCTCAGTGGAGATATTTACTGATAAACAGCTACCTACGCAGCATGTTCATGTCGTTCTAAATGACCTTTTATCTCTCTCCCCTCACCACAAATCAGCTTCTTCTGAGGAGTTCCCAGTACATTATCCTTTCCCCTGTGTAATTACCTTAACAAGCTCCGGCTGTTTTTATTCTCATAAGGTTTACTCCCTGATATACAGCTGCCTACCCCCTTCGTTAGCGCAGGTCTTAAATGAGCTTTTTTCTCTGTTCCCCCACCACAATCCAGATTCTTTTGGGGAGTTACCTGTACAGTAACCATACCAGGAAGTACTTAATTTATTAAGCTACTGCTTTTCTTAATCTCAGTGGAGATATTTACTGATAAACAGCTACCTACGCAGCATGTTCATGTCGTTCCTAAATGAGCTTTTATCTCTCTCCCCTCACCACAAATCAGATTCTTCTGAGGAGTTCCCAGTACATTATCCTTTCCCCTGTGTAATTACATTAACAAGCTCGAGCTGTTTTTTATTCTCAGAAGGTTTACTCCCTGATATACAGCTGCCTACCCCCTTCGTAAGTGCAGGTCCTAAATGAGCTTTTTTTCTGTTCCCTCACCACAATCCAGATTCTTTTGGGGAGTTACCAGTACAGTAACCATACCAGGAAGTACTTAATTTATTAAGCTACTGCTTTTCTTAATCTCAGTGGAGATTATTACTGATAAACAGCTACCTACGCAGCATGTTCATGTCGTTCCTAAATGAGCTTTTATCTCTCTCCCCTCAACACAAATCAGAATCTACTGAGGAGTTCCCAGTACATTATCCTTAACCCTGTGTAATTACCTTAACAAGCTCCAGGTGTTTCGATTCTCAGAAGGTTTACTCCCTGATATACAGCTGCCCACCCCCTTCGTAAGTTCAGGTCCTAAATGAGCTTTTTTCTCTGTTCCCTCACAACAATCCAGATTCTTTTGGGGAGTTACCAGTACAGTAACCATACCAGGAAGTACTTAATTTATTAAGCTACTGCTTTTCTTAATCTCAGTGGTGATATTTACTGATAAACAGCTACCTACGCAGCATGTGCATGTCGTTCCTAAATGAGCTTTTATCTCTCTCCCCTCACCACAAATCAGATTCTTCTGAGGAGTTCCCAGTACATCATTCTTTCCCCTGTGTAATTACCTTTATAAGCTCCAGCTGTTTTTATTCTCAGAAGGTTTACTCCCTGATATACAAATGCCTACCCCTTCGTAAGTGCAGGTCCTAAATGAGCTTTTTTCTCTGTTCCCTCACCACAATCCAGATTCTTTTGGGGAGTTACCAGTACAGTAACCATACCAGGAAGTACTTAATTTATTAAGCTACTGCTTTTCTTAATCTCAGTGGAGATATTTACTGATAAACAGCTACATACGCAGCATGTTCATGTCGTTCCTAAATGAGCTTTTATCTCTCTCCCCTCAACACAAATCAGATTCTTCTGAGGAGTTCCCAGTACATTATCCTTTCCCCTGTGTAATTACCTTAACAAGCTCCAGCTGTTTTTATTCTCAGAAGGTTTACTCCCTGATATACTGCTGCCTACCCCCTTCTTAAGTGCAGGTCTTAAATGAGCTTTTTTCTCTGTTCCCTCACCACAATCCAGATTCTTTTGGGGAGTTACCAGTACAGTAACCATACCAGGAAGTACTTAATTTATTAAGCTACTGCTTTTCTTAATCTCAGTGGAGATATTTACTGATAAACAGCTACCTACGCAGCATGTGCATGTCGTTCCTAAATGAGCTTTTATCTCTCTCCCCTCACCACAAATCAGATTCTTCTGAGGAGTTCCCAGTACATTATCCTTTCCCCTGTGTAATTACCTTAACAAGCTCCAGCTGTTTTTATTCTCAGAAGGTTTACTCCCTGATATACAGCTGCCTACCCCCTTCGTAAGTGCAGGTCCTAAATGAGCTTTTTTCTCTGTTCCCTCACCACAATCCAGATTCTTTTGGGGAGTTACCAGTACAGTAAACATACCAGGAAGTACTTAATTTATTAAGCTACTACTTTTCTTAATCTCAGTGGAGATATTTACTGATAAACAGCTACCTACGCAGCATGTTCATGTCGTTCCTAAATGAGCTTTTTTCTCTGTTCCCTCACCACAATCCAGAATCTTTTGGGGAGATACCAGTACAGTAACCATACAAGGAAGTACTTAATTTATTAAGCTACTGCTTTTCTTAATCTCAGTGGAGATATTTACTGATAAACAGCTAGCTACGCAGCATGTACATGTCGTTCCTAAATGAGCTTTTATCTCTCTCCCCTCACCACAAATCAGATTCTTCTGAGGAGTTCCCAGTACATTATCCTTTCCCCTGTGTAATTACCTTAACAAGCTCCAGCTGTTTTTATTCTCAGAAGGTTTACTCCCTGATATACACCTGCCTACCCCCTTCGTAAGTGCAGGTCCTAAATGAGCTTTTATCTCAGTTCCCTCACCACAATCCAGATTCATTTGGAGAGTTACCAGTACAGTAACCATACCAGGAAGTACTTAATTTATTAAGCTACTGCTTTTCTTAATCTCAGTGGAGATATTTACTGATAAACAGCTACCTATGCAGCATGTTCATGTCGTTCCTAAATGAGCTTTTATCTCTCTCCCCTCACCACAAATCAGATTCTTCTGAGGAGTTCCCAGTACATTATCCTTTCCCCTGTGTAATTACCTTAACAAGCTCCAGCTGTTTTTATTTTCAGAAGGTTTACTCCCTGATATACAACTGCCTTCCCCCTTCGTAAGTGCAGGTCTTAATGAGCTTTTTTCTCTGTTCCCTCACCACAATCCAGATTCTTTTGGGGAGTTACCAGTACAGTAACCATACCAGGAAGTACTTAATTTATAAAGCTACTGCTTTTCTTAATGTCAGTGGAGATATTTACTGATAAACAGCTACCTACGCAGCATGTTCATGACGTTCCTAAATGAGCTTTTTTCTCTGTTCCCTCACCACAATCCAGACTCTTTTGGGGAGATACCAGTACAGTAACCATACAAGGAAATACTTAATTTATTAAGCTACTGCTTTTCTTAATCTCAGTGGAGATATTTACTGATAAACAGCTAGCTACGCAGCATGTTCATGTCGTTCCTAAATGAGCTTTTATCTCTCTCCCCTCACCACAAATCAGATTCTTCTGAGGAGTTCCCAGTACATTATCCTTTCCCTGTGTAATTACCTTAACAAGCTCCAGCTGTTTTTATTCTCAGAAGGTTTACTCCCTGATATACACCTGCCTACCCCCTTCGTAAGTGCAGGTCCTAAATGAGCTTTTATCTCAGTTCCCTCAGCACAATCCAGATTCATTTGGGGAGTTACCAGTACAGTAACCATACCAGGAAGTACTTAATTTATTAAGCTACTGCTTTTCTTAATCTCAGTGGAGATATTTACTGATAAACAGCTACCTATGCAGCATGTTCATGTCGTTCCTAAATGAGATTTTATCTCTCTCCCCTCACCACAAATCAGATTCTTCTGAGGAGTTCCCAGTACATTATCCTTTCCCCTGTGTAATTACCTTAACAAGCTCCAGCTGTTTTTATTTTCAGAAGGTTTACTCCCTGATATACAACTGCCTTCCCCCTTCGTAAGTGCAGGTCTTAAATGAGCTTTTTTCTCTGTTCCCTCACCACAATCCAGATTCTTTTGGGGAGTTACCAGTACAGTAACCATACCAGGAAGTACTTAATTTATTAAGCTACTGCTTTTATCAATCTCAGTGGAGATATTTACTGATAAACAGCTACCTACGCAGCATGTTTATGTCGTTCCTAAATGAGCTTTTATCTCTCTCCCCTCACGACAAATCAGATTCTTCTGAGGAATTTCCAGTACATTATCCTTTCCCCTGTGTAATTACCTTAACAAGCTCCAGCTGTTTTTATTTTCAGAAGGTTTACTCCATGATATACAGCTGCCTACCCCCTTCGTAAGTGCAGGTCCTAAATGAGCTTTTTTCTCTGTTCCCTCACCACAATCCAGATACTTTTGGGGAGTTACCAGTACAGTAACCATACCAGGAAGTATTTAATTTATTAAGCTACTGCTTTCTTAATCTCAGTGGAGATATTTAGTGATAAACAGCTACCTACGCAGCATATTCATGTCGTTCCTAAATGAGCTTTTTCTCTGTTCCTTCACCACAATCCAGATGCTTTTGGGGAGTTACCAGTACAGTATCCATACCAGGAAGTACTTAATTTATTACGCTACTTCTTTTCTTAATCGCAGTGGAGATATTTACTGATAAACAGCTACTTATGCAGCATGTTCATGTCGTTCCTAAATGAACTTTTATCCCTCTCCCCTAACCAGAAATCAGATTCTTCTGAGGAGTTCCCAGTACATTATCCTTTCCCCTGTGTAATTACCTTAACAAGCTCCAGCTGTTTTTATTCTCAGAAGGTTTACTCCCTGATATACAGCTGCCTACCCCCTTCGTAAGTGCAGGTCCTAAATGAGCTTTTTTCTCTGTTCCCTCACCACAATCCAGATTCTTTTGGGGAGTTACCAGTACAGTATCCATACCAGGAAGTACTTAATTTATTATGCTACTGCTTTTCTTAAGCTCAGTGGAGATATTTACTGATAAACAGCTACGTATGCAGCATGTTCAAGTCGTTCCTAAATGAGCTTTTATCTCTCTCCCCCACCACAAATCAGATACTTCTGAGAGTTCCCAGTACATTATCCTTTCCCCTGTGTAATTACCTTAACAAGCTCAAGCTGTTTTTATTCTCAGAATGTTTACTCACTGATATACAACTGCCTACCCCCTTCGTAAGTGCAGGTCTCAAATGAGCTTTTTTCTCTGTTCCCTCACCACAATCCAGATTCATTTTTGGAGTTACCAGTACAGTAACCATATCAGGAAGTACTTAATTTATTAAGCTACTGCTTTTCTTAATCTCAGTGGAGATATTTACTGATAAACAGCTACCTACGCAGCATGTTCATGTCGTTCTTAAATGAGCTTTTATCTCTCTCCCCTCACCACAAATCAGATTCTTCTGAGGAGTTCCCAGTACCTTATCTTTTCCCCTGTGTAATTACCTTAACAAGCTCCAGCTGTTTTTATTCTCAGAAGGTTTCTCCCTGATATACAGATGCCTACCCCCTTCGTAAGTGCAGGTCCTAAATGAGCTTTTTTCTCTGTTCCCTCAACACAATCCAGATTCTTTTGGGGAGTTACCAGTATAGTAACCATACCAGGAAGTACTTAATTTATTACGCTACTGCTTTTCTTAATCTCAGTGGAGATATTTACTGATAAACAGCTACCTACGCAGCATGTTCATGTCGTTCCTAAATGATCTTTTAACTCTCTCCCCTCACCACAAATCAGATTCTTCTGAGGAGTTCCCAGTACATTATCCTTTCCCCTGTGTAATTACCTTAACAAGCTCCAGCTGTTTTTATTCTCAGAAGGTTTATTCCCTGATATACAGCTGCCTACCCCCTTCGTACGTGCAGGTCTTAAATGAGCTTTTTTCTCGGTTCCCTAACCAAAATCCAGATTCTTTTGGGGAGTTACCAGTACAGTAACCATACCAGGAAGTACTTAATTTATGAAGCTACTGTTTTTCTTAATCTCAGTGGAGATATTTACTGATAAACAGCTACCTAGGCAGCATATTCATGTCGTTCCTAAATGAGCTTTTATCTCTCTCCCCTCACCACAACTCAGATTCTTCTGAGGAGTTCCCAGTACTTTATCCTTTCCCCTGTGTAATTACCTTAACAAGCTCCAGCTGTTTTTATTCTCAGAAGGTTTACTCCCTGATATACAGCTGCCTACCCCCTTCGTAAGTGCAGTTCCTAAATGAGCTTTTTTCTCTGTTCCCTCACCACAATCCAGATTCGTTTGGGGATTTACCAGTACAGTAACCATACCAGGAAGTACTTAATTTATTAAGCTACTGCTTTTCTTAATCTCAGTGGAGATATTTACTGATAAACAGCTACCTACGCAGCATGTTCATATCGTTCCTAAATGAGCTTTGATCTCTCTCCCCTCACCACAAATCAGATTCTTCTGAGGAGTTCCCAGTACATTATCCTTTCCCCTGTGTAATTACCTTAACAAGCTCCAGCTGTTTTTATTCTCAGAAGGATTACTCCCTGATATACAGCTGCCTACCCCCTTCGTATGTGCAGGTCCTAAACCAGCTTTTTTCTCTGTTCCCTCACCACAATCCAGGTTCTTTTGGGGAGTTACTAGTACAGTAACCATACCAGGAAGTACTTAATTTATTAAGCTACTGCTTTTCTTAATCTCAGTGGAGATATTTACTGATAAACAGCTACCTACGCAGTATTTTCATGTCGTTCCTAAATGAGCTTTTTTCTCTGTTCCCTCAACACAATCCAGATTCATTTGGGGAGTTACCAGTACAGTAACCATACAAGGAAGTACTTAGTTTATTAAGCTACTGCTTTTCTTAATCTCAGTGAAGATATTTACTGATAAACAGCTACCTATGCAGCATGTTCATGTCGTTCCTAAATGAGCTTTTATCTCTCTCACCTCACCACAAATCAGATTCTTCTGAGGAGTTCCCAGTACATTATCCTTTCCCCTGTGTAATTACCTTAACAAGCTCCAGCTGTTTTTATTCTCAGAAGGTTTACTCCCTGATATACAGCTTCATACCCCCTTCGTAAGTGCAGGTCCTAAATGAGATTTTTTCTCTGTTCCCTCACCACAATCCAGATTCTTTTGGGGAGTTACCAGTACAGTAACCATACCAGGAAGTACTTAATTTATTAAGCGATTGCTTTTCTTAATCTCAGTGGAGATATTTACTGATAAACAGCTACCTACGCAGCATGTTCATGTCGTTCCTAAATGAGCTTTTATCTCTCTCCGCTCACCAGAAATCAGATTCTTCTGAGGAGTTCCCAGTACATTATCCTTTCCCCTGTGTAATTACCTTAACAAGCTCCAGCTGTTTTTATTCTCAGAAGGTTTACTCCCTGATATACAGCTGCCTACCCCCTTCGTAAGTGCAGGTCCAAAACCAGCTTTTTTCTCTGTTCCCTCACCACAATCCAGGTTTTTTTGGGGAGTTACTAGTACAGTAACCATACCAGGAAGTACTTAATTTATTAAGCTACTGCTTTTTTTAATCTCAGTGGAGATATTTACTGATAAACAGCTACCTACGCAGCATGTTCATGTCGTTCCTAAATGAGCTTTTATCTGTCTCCCCTCACCACAAATCAGATTCTTCTGAGGAGTTCCCAGTACATTATCCTTTCCCCTGTGTAATTACCTTACCAAGCTCCAGCTATTTTTATTCTCAGAAGGTTTACTCCCTGATATACAGCTGCCTACCCCCTTCGTAAGTGCAGGTCCTAAATGAGCTTTTTTCTCTGTTCCCTCACCACAATCCAGATTCATTTGGGGAGTTACCAGTACAGTAACCATACCAGGAAGTACTTAATTTATTAAGCTACTGCTTTTCTTAATCTCAGTGGAGATATTTACTGATAAACAGCTACGTATGCAGCATGTTCATGTCGTTCCTAAATGAGCTTTTATCTCTCTCCCCTCACCAAAAATCAGATTCTTCTGAGGAGTTCCCAGTATATTATCCTTTCCCCTGTGTAATTACCTTAACAAGCTCCAGCAGTTTTTATTCTCAGAAGGTTTACTCCCTGATATACAGCTGCCTACCCCCTTCGTAAGTGCAGGTCCTAAACCAGATTTTTTCTCTGTTCCCTCACCACAATCCAGGTTCTTTTGGGGAGTTACTAGTACAGTAACCATACCAGGAAGTACTTAATTTATTAAGCTACTGCTTTTCTTAATCTCAGTGGAGATATTTACTGATAAACAGCTACCTACGCAGCATGTTCCTGTCGTTCCTAAATGAGCTTTTTTCTCTGTTCCCTCACCACAATCCAGATTCTTTTGGGGAGTTACCAGTACAGTAACCATACAAGGAAGTACTTAATTTATTAAGCTACTGCTTTTCTTAATCTCAGTGGAGATATTTACTGATAAACAGCTACCTACGCAGCATGTTCATGTCGTTCCTAAATGAGCTTTTATCTCTCTCCCCTCACCACAAATCAGATTCTTCTGAGGAGTTCCCAGTATATTATCCTTTCCCCTGTGTAATTACCTTAACAAGCTCCAGCAGTTTTTATTCTCAGAAGGTTTACTCCCTGATATACAGCTGCCTACCCCCTTCGTAAGTGCAGGTCCTAAACCAGCTTTATTCTCTGTTCCCTCACCACAATCCAGGTTCTTTTGGGGAGTTACTAGTACAGTAACCATACCAGGAAGTCCTTAATTTATTAAGCTACTTATTTTCTTAATCTCAGTGGAGATATTTACTGATAAACAGCTACCTAAGCAGCATGTTGATGTCGTTCCTAAATGATCTTTTATCTCTCTCCCCTCACCACAAATCAGATTCTTCTGAGGAGTTCCCAGGACATTATCCTTTCCCTGTGTAATTACCTTAACAAGCTCCAGCTGTTTTTATTCTCAGAAGGTTTACTCCCTGATATACACCTGCCTACCCCCTTCGTAAGTGCAGGTCCTAAATGAGCTTTTATCTCAGTTCCCTCACCACAATCCAGATTCATTTGGGGAGTTACCAGTACAGTAACCATACCAGGAAGTACTTAATTTATTAAGCTACTGCTTTTCTTAATCTCAGTGGAGATATTTACTGATAAACAGCTACCTATGCAGCATGTTCATGTCGTTCCTAAATGAGCTTTTTTCTCTGTTCCCTCAACACAATCCAGATTCATTTGGGGAGTTACCAGTACAGTAACCATACAAGAAAGTACTTAATTTATTAAGCTACTGCTTTTCTTAATCTCAGTGGAGATATTTACTGATAAACAGCTACCTACGCAGCATGTTCATGTCGTTCCTAAATGAGCTTTTTTCTCTGTTCCATCAACACAATCCAGATTCATTTGGGGAGTTACCAGTACAGTAACCATACAAGAAAGTACTTAATTTATTAAGCTACTGCTTTTCTTAATCTCAGTGGAGATATTTACTGATAAACAGCTACCTACGCAGCATGTTCACGTCGTTCCTAAATGAGCTTTTATCTCTCTCCCCTCACCACAAATCAGATTCTTCTGAGGAGTTCCCAGTACTTTATCCTTTCCCCTGTGTAATTACCTTAACAAGCTCCAGCTGTTTTTATTCTCAGAAGGTTTACTCCCTGATATACATCTGCCTACCCCCTTTGTAAGTGCAGTTCCTAAATGAGCTTTTTTCTCTGTTCCCTCACCACAATCCAGAATATTTGGGGAGTTTCCAGTACAGTAACCATACCAGGAAGTACTTAATTTATTAAGCTACTGATTTTCTTAATCTCAGTGGAGATATTTACTGATAAACAGCTACCTAAGCAGCATGTTGATGTCGTTCCTAAATGATCTTTTATCCCTCTCCCCTCACCACAAATCAGATTCTTCTGAGGAGTTCCCAGTACATTATCCTTTCCCCTGTGTAATTACCTTAACAAGCTCCAGCTGTTTTTAGTCTCAGAAGGTTTACTCCCTGATATACAGCTGCCTACCCCCTTCGTAAGTGCAGTTCCTAAATGAGCTTTTTTCTCTGTTCCCTCACCACAATCCAGATTGGTTTGGGGAGTTACCAGTACAGTAACCATGCCAGGAAGTACTTAATTTATTAAGCTACTGCTTTTCTTAATCTCAGTGGAAATATTTACTGATAAACAGCTACCTACGCAGCATGTTCATGTCGTTCCTAAATGAGCTTTTATCTCTCTCCCCTCACCACAAATCAGATTCTTCTGAGGAGTTCCCAGTACATTATCCTTTCCCCTGTGTAATTACCTTAACAAGCTCAGCTGTTTTTATTCTCAGAAGGTTTACTCCCTGATATACAGCTGCCTAACCCCTTCGTATGTGCAGGTCCTAAACCAGCTTTTTTCTCTGTTCCCTCACCACAATCCAGGTTCTTTTGGGGAGTTACTAATACAGTAACCATACCAGGAAGTACTTAATTTATTAAGCTACTGCTTTTCTTAATCTCAGTGGAGATATTTACTGATAAACAGCTACCTACGCAGCATGTTCATGTCGTTCCTAAATGAGATTTTTTCTCTGTTCCCTCAACACAATCCAGATTCATTTGGGGAGTTACCAGTACAGTAACCATACAAGGAAGTACTTAATTTATTAAGCTACTGCTTTTCTTAATCTCAGTGAAGATATTTACTGATAAACAGCTACCTATGCAGCATGTTCATGTCGTTCCTAAATGAGCTTTTATCTCTCTCCCCTCACCACAAATCAGATTCTTCTGAGGAGTTCCCAGTACATTATCCTTTCCCCTGTATAATTACCTTAACAAGCTCCAGCTGTTTTTATTCTCAGAAGGTTTACTCCCTGATATACAGCTGCCTACCCCCTTCGTAAGTGCAAGTCCTAAATGAGCTTTTTTCTCTGTTCCCTCACCACAATTCAGATTCATTTGGGGAGTTACCAGTACAGTAAACATACCAGGAAGTACTTAATTTATTAAGCTACTGCTTTTCTTAATCTCAGTGGAGATATTTACTGATAAACAGCTACCTACGCAGCATGTTCATGTCGTTCCTAAATGAGCTTTTATCTCTCTCCCCTCACCACAAATCAGATTCTTCTGAGGAGTTCCCAGTACATTATCCTTTCCCCTGTGTAATTACCTTAACAAGCTCCAGCTGTTTTTATTCTCAGAAGGTTTACTCCCTGATATACACCTGACTACCCCCTTCGTAAGTGCAGGTCCTAAATGAGATTTTATCTCAGTTCCCTCACCACAATCCAGATTCATTTGGGGAGTTACCAGTACAGTAACCATACCAGGAAGTACTTAATTTATTAAGCTACTGCTTTTCTTAATCTCAGTGGAGATATTTACTGATAAACAGCTACCTATGCAGCATGTTCATGTCGTTCCTAAATGAGCTTTTTTCTCTGTTCCCTCAACACAATCCAGATTCATTTGGGGAGTTACCAGTACAGTAACCATACAAGAAAGTACTTAATTTATTAAGCTACTGCTTTTCTTAATCTCAGTGGAGATATTTACTGATAAACAGCTACCTACGCAGCATGTTCATGTCGTTCCTAAATGAGCTTTTTTCTCTGTTCCCTCAACACAATCCAGATTCATTTGGGGAGTTACCAGTACAGTAACCATACAAGAAAGTACTTAATTTATTAAGCTACTGCTTTTCTTATCTCAGTGGAGATATTTACTGATAAACAGCTACCTACGCAGCATGTTCCTGTCGTTCCTAAATGAGCTTTTTTCTCTGTTCCCTCACCACAATCCAGATTCTTTTGGGGAGTTACCAGTACAGTAACCATACAAGGAAGTACTTAATTTATTAAGCTACTGCTTTTCTTAATCTCGGTGGAGATATTTACTGATAAACAGCTACCTACGCAGCATGTTCATGTCGTTCCTAAATGAGCTTTTATCTCTCTCCCCTCACCACAAATCAGATTCTTCTGAGGAGTTCCCAGTACATTATCCTTTCCCCTGTGTAATTACCTTAACAAGCTCCAGCTGTTTTTATTCTCAGAAGGTTTACTCCCTGATATACACCTGCCTACCCCCTTCGTAAGTGCAGGTCCTAAATGAGCTTTTATCTCAGTTCCCTCACCACAATCCAGATTCATTTGGAGAGTTACCAGTACAGTAACCATACCAGGAAGTACTTAATTTATTAAGCTACTGCTTTTCTTAATCTCAGTGGAGATATTTACTGATAAACAGCTACCTATGCAGCATGTTCATGTCGTTCCTAAATGAGCTTTTATCTCTCTCCCCTCACCACAAATCAGATTCTTCTGAGGAGGTCGCAGTACATTATCCTTTCCCCTGTGTAATTACCTTAACAAGCTCCAGCTGTTTTTATTTTCAGAAGGTTTACTCCCTGATATACAACTGCCTTCCCCCTTCGTAAGTGCAGGTCTTAAATGAGCTTTTTTCTCTGTTCCCTCACCACAATCCAGATTCTTTTGGGGAGTTACCAGTACAGTAACCATACCAGGAAGTACTTAATTTATAAAGCTACTGCTTTTCTTAATCTCAGTGGAGATATTTACTGATAAACAGCTACCTACGCAGCATGTTCATGACGTTCCTAAATGAGCTTTTTTCTCTGTTCCCTCACCACAATCCAGACTCTTTTGGGGAGATACCAGTACAGTAACCATACAAGGAAATACTTAATTTATTAAGCTACTGCTTTTCTTAATCTCAGTGGAGATATTTACTGATAAACAGCTAGCTACGCAGCATGTTCATGTCGTTCCTAAATGAGCTTTTATCTCTCTCCCCTCACCACAAATCAGATTCTTCTGAGGAGTTCCCAGTACATTATCCTTTCCCCTGTGTAATTACCTTAACAAGCTCCAGCTGTTTTTATTCTCAGAAGGTTTACTCCCTGATATACAGCTGCCTACCCCCTTCGTAAGTGCAGGTCCTAAATGAGCTTTTTTCTCTGTTCCCTCACCACAATCCAGATTCTTTTGGGGAGTTACCAGTACAGTATCCATACCAGGAAGTACTTAATTTATTATGCTACTGCTTTTCTTAAGCTCAGTGGAGATATTTACTGATAAACAGCTACGTATGCAGCATGTTCATGTCGTTCCTAAATGAGCTTTTATCTCTCTCCCCCACCACAAATCAGATACTTCTGAGGAGTTCCCAGTACATTATCCTTTCCCCTGTGTAATTACCTTAACAAGCTCAAGCTGTTTTTATTCTCAGAATGTTTACTCACTGATATACAACTGCCTACCCCCTTCGTAAGTGCAGGTCTCAAATGAGCTTTTTTCTCTGTTCCCTCACCACAATCCAGATTCATTTTTGGAGTTACCAGTACAGTAACCATATCAGGAAGTACTTAATTTATTAAGCTACTGCTTTTCTTAATCTCAGTGGAGATATTTACTGATAAACAGATACCTACGCAACATGTTCATGTCGTTCTTAAATGAGCTTTTATCTCTCTCCCCTCACCACAAATCAGATTCTTCTGAGGAGTTCCCAGTACCTTATCTTTTCCCTGTGTAATTACCTTAACAAGCTCCAGCTGTTTTTATTCTCAGAAGGTTTCTCCCTGATATACAGATGCCTACCCCCTTCGTAAGTGCAGGTCCTAAATGAGCTTTTTTCTCTGTTCCCTCAACACAATCCAGATTCTTTTGGGGAGTTACCAGTACAGTAACCATACCAGGAAGTACTTAATTTATTACGCTACTGCTTTTCTTAATCTCAGTGGAGATATTTACTGATAAACAGCTACCTACGCAGCATGTTCATGTCGTTCCTAAATGATCTTTTAACTCTCTCCCCTCACCACAAATCAGATTCTTCTGAGGAGTTCCCAGTACATTATCCTTTCCCCTGTGTAATTACCTTAACAAGCTCCAGCTGTTTTTATTCTCAGAAGGTTTATTCCCTGATATACAGCTGCCTACCCCCTTCGTACGTGCAGGTCTTAAATGAGCTTTTTTCTCGGTTCCCTAACCACAATCCAGATTCTTTTGGGGAGTTACCAGTACAGTAACCATACCAGGAAGTACTTAATTTATGAAGCTACTGTTTTTCTTAATCTCAGTGGAGATATTTACTGATAAACAGCTACCTAGGCAGCATATTCATGTCGTTCCTAAATGAGCTTTTATCTCTCTCCCCTCACCACAACTCAGATTCTTCTGAGGAGTTCCCAGTACTTTATCCTTTCCCCTGTGTAATTACCTTAACAAGCTCCAGCTGTTTTTATTCTCAGAAGGTTTACTCCCTGATATACAGCTGCCTACCCCCTTCGTAAGTGCAGTTCCTAAATGAGCTTTTTTCTCTGTTCCCTCACCACAATCCAGATTCGTTTGGGGATTTACCAGTACAGTAACCATACCAGGAAGTACTTAATTTATTAAGCTACTGCTTTTCTTAATCTCAGTGGAGATATTTACTGATAAACAGCTACCTACGCAGCATGTTCATATCGTTCCTAAATGAGCTTTGATCTCTCTCCCCTCACCACAAATCAGATTCTTCTGAGGAGTTCCCAGTACATTATCCTTTCCCCTGTGTAATTACCTTAACAAGCTCCAGCTGTTTTTATTCTCAGAAGGATTACTCCCTGATATACAGCTGCCTACCCCCTTCGTATGTGCAGGTCCTAAACCAGCTTTTTTCTCTGTTCCCTCACCACAATCCAGGTTCTTTTGGGGAGTTACTAGTACAGTAAGCATACCAGGAAGTACTTAATTTATTAAGCTACTGCTTTTCTTAATCTCAGTGGAGATATTTACTGATAAACAGCTACCTACGCAGCATTTTCATGTCGTTCCTAAATGAGCTTTTTTCTCTGTTCCCTCAACACAATCCAGATTCATTTGGGGAGTTACCAGTACAGTAACCATACAAGGACGTACTTAGTTTATTAAGCTACTGCTTTTCTTAATCTCAGTGAAGATATTTACTGATAAACAGCTACCTATGCAGCATGTTCATGTCGTTCCTAAATGAGCTTTTATCTCTCTCACCTCACCACAAATCAGATTCTTCTGAGGAGTTCCCAGTACATTATCCTTTCCCCTGTGTAATTACCTTAACAAGCTCCAGCTGTTTTTATTCTCAGAAGGTTTACTCCCTGATATACAGCTTCATACCCCCTTCGTAAGTGCAGGTCCTAAATGAGATTTTTTCTCTCTTCCCTCACCACAATCCAGATTCTTTTGGGGAGTTTCCAGTACAGTAACCATACCAGGAAGTACTTAATTTATTAAGCTATTGCTTTTCTTAATCTCAGTGGAGATATTTACTGATAAACAGCTACCTACGCAGCATGTTCATGTCGTTCCTAAATGAGATTTTATCTCTCTCCGCTCACCAGAAATCAGATTCTTCTGAGGAGTTCCCAGTACATTATCCTTTCCCCTGTGTAATTACCTTAACAAGCTCCAGCTGTTTTTATTCTCAGAAGGTTTACTCCCTGATATACAGCTGCCTACCCCCTTCGTAAGTGCAGGTCCAAAACCAGCTTTTTTCTCTGTTCCCTCACCACAATCCAGGTTTTTTTGGGGAGTTACTAGTACAGTAACCATACCAGGAAGTACTTAATTTATTAAGCTACTGCTTTTTTTAATCTCAGTGGAGATATTTACTGATAAACAGCTACCTACGCAGTATGTTCATGTCGTTCCTAAATGAGCTTTTATCTGTCTCCCCTCACCACAAATCAGATTCTTCTGAGGAGTTCCCAGTACATTATCCTTTCCCCTGTGTAATTACCTTACCAAGCTCCAGCTGTTTTTATTCTCAGAAGGTTTACTCCCTGATATACAGCTGCCTACCCCCTTCGTAAGTGCAGGTCCTAAATGAGCTTTTTTCTCTGTTCCCTCACGACAATCCAGATTCATTTGGGGAGTTACCAGTACAGTAACCATACCAGGAAGTACTTAATTTATTAAGCTACTGCTTTTCTTAATCTCAGTGGAGATATTTACTGATAAACAGCTACGTATGCAGCATGTTCATGTCGTTCCTAAATGAGCTTTTATCTCTCTCCCCTCACCAAAAATCAGATTCTTCTGAGGAGTTCCCAGTATATTATCCTTTCCCCTGTGTAATTACCTTAACAAGCTCCAGCAGTTTTTATTCTCAGAAGGTTTACTCCCTGATATACAGCTGCCTACCCCCTTCGTAAGTGCAGGTCCTAAACCAGCTTTTTTCTCTGTTCCCTCACCACAATCCAGGTTCTTTTGGGGAGTTACTAGTACAGTAACCATACCAGGAAGTACTTAATTTATTAAGCTACTGCTTTTCTTAATCTCAGTGGAGATATTTACTGATAAACAGCTACCTACGCAGCATGTTCCTGTCGTTCCTAAATGAGCTTTTTTCTCTGTTCCCTCACCACAATCCAGATTCTTTTGGGGAGTTACCAGTACAGTAACCATACAAGGAAGTACTTAATTTATTAAGCTACTGCTTTTCTTAATCTCAGTGGAGATATTTACTGATAAACAGCTACCTACGCAGCATGTTCATGTCGTTCCTAAATGAGCTTTTATCTCTCTCCCCTCACCACAAATCAGATTCTTCTGAGGAGTTCCCAGTATATTATCCTTTCCCCTGTGTAATTACCTTAACAAGCTCCAGCAGTTTTTATTCTCAGAAGGTTTACTTCCTGATATACAGCTGCCTACCCCCTTCGTAAGTGCAGGTCCTAAACCAGCTTTATTCTCTGTTCCCTCACCACAATCCAGGTTCTTTTGGGGAGTTACTAGTACAGTAACCGTACCAGGAAGTACTTAATTTATTAAGCTACTTATTTTCTTAATCTCAGTGGAGATATTTACTGATAAACAGCTACCTAAGCAGCATGTTGATGTCGTTCCTAAATGATCTTTTATCTCTCTCCCCTCACCACAAATCAGATTCTTCTGAGGAGTTCCCAGGACATTATCCTTTCCCCTGTGTAATTACCTTAACAAGCTCCAGCTGTTTTTATTCTCAGAAGGTTTACTCCCTGATATACACCTGCCTACCCCCTTCGTAAGTGCAGGTCCTAAATGAGCTTTTATCTCAGTTCCCTCACCACAATCCAGATTCATTTGGGGAGTTACCAGTACAGTAACCATACCAGGAAGTACTTAATTTATTAAGCTACTGCTTTTCTTAATCTCAGTGGAGATATTTACTGATAAACAGCTACCTATGCAGCATGTTCATGTCGTTCCTAAATGAGCTTTTTTCTCTGTTCCCTCAACACAATCCAGATTCATTTGGGGAGTTACCAGTACAGTAACCATACAAGAAAGTACTTAATTTATTAAGCTACTGCTTTTCTTAATCTCAGTGGAGATATTTACTGATAAACAGCTACCTACGCAGCATGTTCACGTCGTTCCTAAATGAGCTTTTATCTCTCTCCCCTCACCACAAATCAGATTCTTCTGAGGAGTTCCCAGTACTTTATCCTTTCCCCTGTGTAATTACCTTAACAAGCTCCAGCTGTTTTTATTCTCAGAAGGTTTACTCCCTGATATACATCTGCCTACCCCCTTTGTAAGTGCAGTTCCTAAATGAGCTTTTTTCTCTGTTCCCTCACCACAATCCAGAATATTTGGGGAGTTTCCAGTACAGTAATCATACCAGGAAGTACTTAATTTATTAAGCTACTGATTTTCTTAATCTCAGTGGAGATATTTACTGATAAACAGCTACCTAAGCAGCATGTTGATGTCGTTCCTAAATGATCTTTTATCTCTCTCCCCTCACCACAAATCAGATTCTTCTGAGGAGTTCCCAGTACATTATCCTTTCCCCTGTGTAATTACCTTAACAAGCTCCAGCTGTTTTTATTCTCAGAAGGTTTACTCCCTGATATACAGCTGCCTACCCCCTTCGTAAGTGCAGTTCCTAAATGAGCTTTTTTCTCTGTTCCCTCACCACAATCCAGATTCTTTTGGGGAGTTACCAGTACAGTAACCATGCCAGGAAGTACTTAATGTATTAAGCTACTGCTTTTCTTAATCTCAGTGGAGATATTTACTGATAAACAGCTACCTACGCAGCATGTTCATGTCGTTCCTAAATGAGCTTTTATCTCTCTCCCCTCACCACAAATCAGATTCTTCTGAGGAGTTCCCAGTACATTATCCTTTCCCCTGTGTAATTACCTTAACAAGCTCCAGCTGTTTTTATTCTCAGAAGGTTTACTCCCTGATATACAGCTGCCTAACCCCTTCGTATGTGCAGGTCCTAAACCAGCTTTTTTCTCTGTTCCCTCACCACAATCCAGGTTCTTTTGGGGAGTTACTAATACAGTAACCATACCAGGAAGTACTTAATTTATTAAGCTACTGCTTTTCTTAATCTCAGTGGAGATATTTACTGATAAACAGCTACCTACGCAGCATGTTCATGTCGTTCCTAAATGAGCATTTTTCTCTGTTCCCTCAACACAATCCAGATTCATTTGGGGAGTTACCAGTACAGTAACCATACAAGGAAGTACTTAATTTATTAAGCTACTGCTTTTCTTAATCTCAGTGAAGATATTTACTGATAAACAGCTACCTATGCAGCATGTTCATGTCGTTCCTAAATGAGCTTTTATCTCTCTCCCCTCACCACAAATCAGATTCTTCTGAGGAGTTCCCAGTACATTATCCTTTCCCCTGTATAATTACCTTAACAAGCTCCAGCTGTTTTTATTCTCAGAAGGTTTACTCCCTGATATACAGGTGCCTACCCCCTTCGTAAGTGCAAGTCCTAAATGAGCTTTTTTCTCTGTTCCTCACCACAATTCAGATTCATTTGGGGAGTTACCAGTACAGTAAACATACCAGGAAGTACTTAATTTATTAAGCTACTGCTTTTCTTAATCTCAGTGGAGATATTTACTGATAAACAGCTACCTACGCAGCATGTTCATGTCGTTCCTAAATGAGCTTTTATCTCTCTCCCCTCACCACAAATCAGATTCTTCTGAGGAGTTCCCAGTACATTATCCTTTCCCCTGTGTAATTACCTTAACAAGCTCCAGCTGTTTTTATTCTCAGAAGGTTTACTCCCTGATATACACCTGCCTACCCCCTTCGTAAGTGCAGGTCTAAATGAGCTTTTATCTCAGTTCCCTCACCACAATCCAGATTCATTTGGGGAGTTACCAGTACAGTAACCATACCAGGAAGTACTTAATTTATTAAGCTACTGCTTTTCTTAATCTCAGTGGAGATATTTACTGATAAACAGCTACCTATGCAGCATGTTCATGTCGGTCCTAAATGAGCTTTTTTCTCTGTTCCCTCAACACAATCCAGATTCATTTGGGGAGTTACCAGTACAGTAACCATACAAGAAAGTACTTAATTTATTAAGCTACTGCTTTTCTTAATCTCAGTGGAGATATTTACTGATAAACAGCTACCTACGCAGCATGTTCATGTCGTTCCTAAATGAGCTTTTTTCTCTGTTCCCTCAACACAATCCAGATTCATTTGGGGAGTTACCAGTACAGTAACCATACAAGAAAGTACTTAATTTATTAAGCTACTGCTTTTCTTAATCTCAGTGGAGATATTTACTGATAAACAGCTACCTACGCAGCATGTTCCTGTCGTTCCTAAATGAGCTTTTTTCTCTGTTCCCTCACCACAATCCAGATTCTTTTGGGGAGTTACCAGTACAGTAACCATACAAGGAAGTACTTAATTTATTAAGCTACTGCTTTTCTTAATCTCAGTGGAGATATTTACTGATAAACAGCTACCTACGCAGCATGTTCATGTCGTTCCTAAATGAGCTTTTATCTCTCTCCCCTCACCACAAATCAGATTCTTCTGAGGAGTTCCCAGGACATTATCCTTTCCCCTGTGTAATTACCTTAACAAGCTCCAGCTGTTTTTATTCTCAGAAGGTTTACTCCCTGATATACACCTGCCTACCCCTTCGTAAGTGCAGGTCCTAAATGAGCTTTTATCTCAGTTCCCTCACCACAATCCAGATTCATTTGGGGAGTTACCAGTACAGTAACCATACCAGGAAGTACTTAATTATTAAGCTACTGCTTTTCTTAATCTCAGTGGAGATATTTACTGATAAACAGCTACCTATGCAGCATGTTCATGTCGTTCCTAAATGAGCTTTTTTCTCTGTTCCCTCAACACAATCCAGATTCATTTGGGGAGTTACCAGTACAGTAACCATACAAGAAAGTACTTAATTTATTAAGCTACTGCTTTTCTTAATCTCAGTGGAGATATTTACTGATAAACAGCTACCTACGCAGCATGTTCATGTCGTTCCTAAATGAGCTTTTTTCTCTGTTCCCTCAACACAATCCAGATTCATTTGGGGAGTTACCAGTACAGTAACCATACAAGAAAGTACTTAATTTATTAAGCTACTGCTTTTCTTAATCTCAGTGGAGATATTTACTGATAAACAGCTACTTACGCAGCATGTTCACGTCGTTCCTAAATGAGCTTTTATCTCTCTCCCCTCACCACAAATCAGATTCTTCTGAGGAGTTCCCAGTACTTTATCCTTTCCCCTGTGTAATTACCTTAACAAGCTCCAGCTGTTTTTATTCTCAGAAGGTTTACTCCCTGATATACATCTGCCTACCCCCTTTGTAAGTGCAGTTCCTAAATGAGCTTTTTTCTCTGTTCCCTCACCACAATCCAGAATATTTGGGGAGTTTCCAGTACAGTAACCATACCAGGAAGTACTTAATTTATTAAGCTACTGATTTTCTTAATCTCAGTGGAGATATTTACTGATAAACAGCTACCTAAGCAGCATGTTGATGTCGTTCCTAAATGATCTTTTATCTCTCTCCCCTCACCACAAATCAGATTCTTCTGAGGAGTTCCCAGTACATTATCCTTTCCCCTGTGTAATTACCTTAACAAGCTCCAGCTGTTTTTATTCTCAGAAGGTTTACTCCCTGATATACAGCTGCCTACGCCCTTCGTAAGTGCAGTTCCTAAATGAGCTTTTTTCTCTGTTCCCTCACCACAATCCAGATTGGTTTGGGGAGTTACCAGTACAGTAACCATGCCAGGAAGTACTTAATTTATTAAGCTACTGCTTTTCTTAATCTCAGTGGAGATATTTACTGATAAACAGCTACCTACGCAGCATGTTCATGTCGTTCCTAAATGAGCTTTTATCTCTCTCCCCTCACCACAAATCAGATTCTTCTGAGGAGTTCCCAGTACATTATCCTTTCCCCTGTGTAATTACCTTAACAAGCTCCAGCTGTTTTTATTCTCAGAAGGTTTACTCCCTGATATACAGCTGCCTAACCCCTTCGTATGTGCAGGTCCTAAACCAGCTTTTTTCTCTGTTCCCTCACCACAATCCAGGTTCTTTTGGGGAGTTACTAATACAGTAACCATACCAGGAAGTACTTAATTTATTAAGCTACTGCTTTTCTTAATCTCAGTGGAGATATTTACTGATAAACAGCTACCTACGCAGCATGTTCATGTCGTTCCTAAATGAGCTTTTTTCTCTGTTCCCTCAACACAATCCAGATTCATTTGGGGAGTTACCAGTACAGTAACCATACAAGGAAGTACTTAATTTATTAAGCTACTGCTTTTCTTAATCTCAGTGAAGATATTTACTGATAAACAGCTACCTATGCAGCATGTTCATGTCGTTCCTAAATGAGCTTTTATCTCTCTCCCCTCACCACAAATCAGATTCTTCTGAGGAGTTCCCAGTACGTTATCCTTTCCCCTGTATAATTACCTTAACAAGCTCCAGCTGTTTTTTATTCTCAGAAGGTTTACTCCCTGATATACAGCTGCCTACCCCCTTCGTAAGTGCAAGTCCTAAATGAGCTTTTTTCTCTGTTCGCTCACCACAATTCAGATTCATTTGGGGAGTTACCAGTACAGTTAACATACCAGGAAGTACTTAATTTATTAAGCTACTGCTTTTCTTAATCTCAGTGGAGATATTTACTGATAAACAGCTACCTACGCAGCATGTTCATGTCGTTCCTAAATGAGCTTTTATCTCTCTCCCCTCACCGCAAATCAGATTCTTCTGAGGAGTTCCCAGTACATTATCCTTTCCCCTGTGTAATTACCTTAACAAGCTCCAGCTGTTTTTATTCTCAGAAGGTTTACTCCCTGATATACACCTGCCTACCCCCTTCGTAAGTGCAGGTCCTAAATGAGCTTTTATCTCAGTTCCCTCACCACAATCCAGATTCATTTGGGGAGTTACCAGTACAGTAACCATACCAGGAAGTACTTAATTTATTAAGCTACTGCTTTTCTTAATCTCAGTGGAGATATTTACTGATAAACAGCTACCTACGCAGCATGTTCATGTCGTTCTTAAATGAGCTTTTATCTCTCTCCCCTCACCACAAATCAGATTCTTCTGAGGAGTTCCCAGTACCTTATCTTTTCCCCTGTGTAATTACCTTAACAAGCTCCAGCTGTTTTTATTCTCAGAAGGTTTCTCCCTGATATACAGATGCCTACCCCCTTCGTAAGTGCAGGTCCTAAATGAGCTTTTTTCTCTGTTCCCTCAACACAATCCAGATTCTTTTGGGGAGTTACCAGTACAGTAACCATACCAGGAAGTACTTAATTTATGAAGCTACTGTTTTTCTTAATCTCAGTGGAGATATTTACTGATAAACAGCTACCTAGGCAGCATATTCATGTCGTTCCTAAATGAGCTTTGATCTCTCTCCCCTCACCACAAATCAGATTCTTCTGAGGAGTTCCCAGTACATTATCCTTTCCCCTGTGTAATTACCTTAACAAGCTCCAGCTGTTTTTATTCTCAGAAGGATTACTCCCTGATATACAGCTGCCTACCCCCTTCGTATGTGCAGGTCCTAAACCAGCTTTTTTCTCTGTTCCCTCACCACAATCCAGGTTCTTTTGGGGAGTTACTAGTACAGTAAGCATACCAGGAAGTACTTAATTTATTAAGCTACTGCTTTTCTTAATCTCAGTGGAGATATTTACTGATAAACAGCTACCTACGCAGCATTTTCATGTCGTTCCTAAATGAGCTTTTTTCTCTGTTCCCTCAACACAATCCAGATTCATTTGGGGAGTTACCAGTACAGTAACCATACAAGGAAGTACTTAGTTTATTAAGCTACTGCTTTTCTTAATCTCAGTGAAGATATTTACTGATAAACAGCTACCTATGCAGCATGTTCATGTCGTTCCTAAATGAGCTTTTATCTCTCTCACCTCACCACAAATCAGATTCTTCTGAGGAGTTCCCAGTACATTATCCTTTCCCCTGTGTAATTACCTTAACAAGCTAAAGCTGTTTTTATTCTCAGAAGGTTTACTCCCTGATATACAGCTTCATACCCCCTTCGTAAGTGCAGGTCCTAAATGAGATTTTTTCTCTCTTCCCTCACCACAATCCAGATTCTTTTGGGGAGTTACCAGTACAGTAACCATACCAGGAAGTACTTAATTTATTAAGCTATTGCTTTTCTTAATCTCAGTGGAGATA